>NC_068357.1:110104016-110391516 GCF_020536995.1 Dreissena polymorpha | reverse complement strand
TAACAATCGGGATACATTGACTATCGAGGATATGCAGATAGATGTGTGGATAGCAACGTAAAATCGTATTCGGCTACATTCGCGAACATTCGTAAGTCAGTTGTCATTCGGCGAAGACTCGACAAGCTCGATCGGCACTCGTTCTACGAAATTAACGCTAAATGGCATTGTAATCTTATTGGCTTTGTTGGGAAAATTTGGTCATTTTTTGGGAAATTTTTGTCAGATTTTTGGGGAAAAACGTCATTTTTTGCAATTGGGAAGCAGCCGAATATCGGCGGTAATTTTGGGGAAAAAAAATCACTGCACTGGAAGACCAACTTTGTAAATAAATTTGATCAGGAAAAAAATACGCATTTTGTAAGCAAAGAATACTCAATTTTTATTTGAAAATAAGACTTTTATCTAATACTTTATCTCAAAGTAGTAAATGTTGAACAAAAGGGTACTTAAGTTTGCGAAATTTCGGTCTCGCAAAGTTTTTCCGGTGGCCGTTATTATTTTCTTCAGAATCAAATGAATAATTCCGACAGGATAAGTTTTAAAGTTTACATTATGGATATATGTAGGAAAAAACTGGCCTAACGCATTAAGGTTTTTAAATATATTTTACTTTAATTCAAATATACAATGGCAGAATAGAGGACATAGTCCACATCCTTACCGACAATGCGTTCATTCAATCGTATTTAAGTACTGTTGTAAAAGCAACCCAATTATCATTGATATCTAACATTTTTAAATGTTGCAAATGTGTCAGAGGAGAATAATTTAAATACAGTGATGATGGCGGACAACCACTAATCATAATAAGCCCACTATGTAACTATGTTTTGTGATACAATAAAGATCACGTTAATATATGCGTGTAAGTTGGATATTAGTATGCAAAATGCGAAATATAATATTGTGGAATTTATTGACCAAATAAATGGAAACTGAAATATGTGAAATGTCATATTGTTGCAGGCTATTACGATATAATATATGTCTGTAATTTGTATTACCGTGCTAAAAGCGTCTTAAAATGTATATTGAATTACCCAGAAAGAAACTATATAATATGGCATGCCATTAAATGTGTCATCAGATAGCTCAACATGAATACTGTTACTTCTTTTAATAGTCAAAGTTGCATGCAATCATGGTAGTAAATATATCAAATAACCTATTTAAATATTTTTTATTGGCATAAGATTTAAATCACCTAATGAGTATTTAAGTGCCATCATTTACGGTAAAATGATAGTCATGATGTATATTCATCTATACAGATGTTTACATATGTACTGCATGTCAAGAAGAGAGTCAGGTATTTTGTTACGCCTCTTCAGGTGCAGGTTTGTATGAACAATGATTTATCTGTATTTTCGTTTCATAAATGTTGAATTTGTTATAGTTAATATTTATAAAAGGGTTTCAATATGGAAAGTGTTATGCAATTAATGTGTCTGGGCGTATGTTCTGCAACATTATCGGTACTGACATTTCATCTAAGAGAGCTTTTACAATACCGTGTTGTCCTTATCCGTCATCCGTAACATTTAAATTGTACTAATACTGTCTCAGGCCTCCCTCTCTGGCCACATAAAGTATTTGTCATACACAATTAAATTGTAGAAAACAACACAACGCAAATATCAACAAATATATTCATAGCAGTAGGATAGTTTCTACATCTTAGGTAAAGAATATGATCTTTATGCCCTCTTAAAATAATTTATGATGATAATTCGATCAATGTACCTAAGAAGTGTCATCATCCTAGGCAAAAGCGTTCTTGAGTTATCATCCGAAAATCATTTTACAATTTCGGGTCACCGTGACCTTGACCTTGTGACCTCAAAATCAATAGGGGTCATCTGCGAGTCATGATCAATCTACCTGTGAAGTTTCATGATCCTAGGCATATGCGTTTTTGAGTTATCATCCGAAAACCATTTTACTATTTCGGGTCACCGTGATCTTGACCTTACACCTAGTGACCTCCAAATCAATAGGGGTCATCTGCGAGTCATGATCAATCTACCTGTGAAGTTTCATGATCCTAGGCATATGCGTTCTTGAGTTATCATCCGAAAACCATTTTACTATTTCGGGTCACCGTGATCTTGACCTTTCACCTAGTGACCTCAAAATCAATAGGGGTCATCTGCGAGTCATGATCAATCTACCCATGAAGTTTCATGATCCTAGGCGTATGCATTCTTGAGTTATCATCCGGAAACCATTTTACTATTTCGGGTCACCGTGATCTTGACCTTTCACCTAGTGACCTCAAAATCAATAGGGGTCATCTGCGAGTCATGATCAATCTACCTATGAAGTTTCATGATCCTAGGCGTATGCATTCTTAAGTTATCATCCGGAAACCATTGTACTATTTCGGGTCACCGTGACCTTGACCTTTGACCTAGTGACCTCAAAATCAATAGGAGTCATCTGCGAGTCATGATCAATGTACCTATGAAGTTTCATGATCCTAGGCCCAAGCGTTCTTGAGTTATCGTCTGACAACCACCTGGTGGACGGACCGACCGACAGACCGACAGACCGACATGAGCAAAGCAATATACCCCCTCTTCTTCGAAGGGGGGCATAATAAAGCAACGAACGAGCACCTTTGTTGTTACAGACAGGGATTAAGTTTCGATAATTGATACCATTCTTATGGTGGTATGTGAAGCATAAAATAAACGTATCACGCAAAAAAGAGCGTGTTGTACGCACCTGCCTTTTAGGAGTATGTGTCTCCAGTTTGTATTTAAACCATTTGTTTAGGTACGTTCTACTCAGATTTCATGCTTCAATACCAGGCATGTCTAAATTTCTTTGCTGAAATGTAAATATTTGTAATACGATCGACAACCCTGTTTTTATTTAGCACTTTGGTGACCAATGAGGATGTATATTCAGTATTAAATTGAAATTAGTCAAATGCCAAAGGCTGGTTAAAAAATACTTATTTTTTTATAACAATGCACATATGATGAGCTAGTAAATATTTATGATGAACCCTACTTTCCCATACCAGTTTTTGAGGGATTATATATCTAATGTTTGCTTTTAATGACACACAGGTGTTAAGTAGATCTCAAGGCGCCGTGCAGGTCATTTCAATAGTGATGACATATTATCATGCAAAATTGCACATGTATTATCTGTTTACGATATAACCGTTTATAAAGCTTATTATGAGTGAAACATTTATTTAAAATTTATATTTTAGAGAAGTCACTGTTTACTGTTTAATAATAAAACTCTAGTCTGTTTGCGCAAAACCTGACAAGAAGCGCAAAATACATTTCGGTAAAGACATTCGATACCGGGCAAATACATTAACTCAAAATAATGTTTATTCCACTATTTCATTATTTTATATTGACGAACGGACGGAAGGACGGACGAACAAACGGACAGACGGACGAACGGTAGAAGGGACGAACGGAAGAATGATGGACGAACGAACGAACGGGCAGACGAACGAAGGGACGGACGGACGAAAGTTTCAAGCCAAAATTACCTGTTCCCATTGCATTGCGACTGCTTCCGCCCCTGCCCTGGCACTGACTTCGTCGATTTCAGTCCCAGCAGAACCTGACCTGCGGTACTTCCGGAGACAGCACAACAAGAAGTTGCCATACCGCAGCTGTAATAGACGAATTCTTCCAACAGAAGTCCAAGCAAGAAGTGACGGTGCCTGTTGCACCGGCACCATTAGTACGATTTGTGACTGCTCCCGCCCCTGACCTGGCACTGACTTCGTCGATTTCAGTCCCAGAAGAGCCTTTCTTGCCGTACTCTACAAAGCACTACAGGAAGAGGAAGCTGGAGGCTGAGCAGGCAGGGGAGTTCCGGAGACAGTACAACAAGAAGCTGTCATACCGCACCTGTTTTAGACGAATTATTCCAACAGATAAGTTCAAGCCAGAAGTGCCGGTGCCCGTTGCACCGGCACCATTAGTACGATTTGTGACTGCTCCCGCCCCTGACCTGGCACTTACTTCGTCGATTTCAGTCCCAGCAGAACCTTACTTGCCGTACTCTACAAAGCACTACAGGAAGAGGAAGCTGGAGGCTAAGCAGGCAGGGGAGTTCAGGAGACAGTACAACAAGAAGCTTAATCTTCCGGTTCTGTGCTTTGGACTATAAATATCAACTGTGAAAGTAACAATGAAAAAAAAACATCTTAATGCTGCCTAGCCTTTATTGAGCATTACACAGTGATTAATTCTCTTGTGTTTTGCTTATATAAAAGCTAGAAGGTCCCAAGCCCTTATGGTACATGTCATAAGTAGTGACATATGCCTTGAAAAGCAGAGGGAGAATCAATTGTGTTAGATGAAGCATTAAAAAAACAATAGTGCCCATTTTCTGACTTGGTAGTCAGAAAATAAACCAACTTGTACGTGGTGTGTAACCCATATTTATTCAAGCAATTTCTTATTAGGTAATTACATATTGTCACGAGTTAAGATGAAGCATTTAGAAATAAAAGTGCTCTTCACACAAACATGATTTTTTAAGCTTTGTGTAGATTTAGGTCAATTTTGGGTAGATTTGGAAAGATTTGGGTAGATTAAGGTAGTTGAATGGGCAGGCAGTTTGAGTTGATTGTTAAAACTTGTGAATACGGCAACAAACAAATAAACATAAACATGTAAAACACGTTTGATCTAAAGGACAATAACTTATACTACAGCGATAACATGTATGACCACAAGTTATTGGGTAGCCCGAACAGAAATCAATTAGTGGTGTGTAACCTATATTTGATGTTTATTGGAGAATCGCACAGGTGGATAGCGTGTGGCTATGATATTAATGAGTGAAAACATCATTTTGAATGATAATTATCAAATTATAACGAACAATTAACTTTTCTGAAAAAATAAAATTAAATATATAACAAGGTATCATAGAAACACGCTAACCACCTGCATGTGGAAAATTACTTATCGTGCCGAGTAAAGATGAAGAATTAAAAAAAAACAATAGTGCCCATCTCACAAACGTTATGTAAAATAATTATTTGTATAAATTTTGTGTAGATTTGGGTCAATGACGGGAAGATATTGTAAGATTTTGGTAGATTTGGGTAGTGGAATACATGTAGGCAGACAATTCGAATTTATTGTGGAAAATGTTAAGTATGGCAACAAACAAGTGAACTTTAAAATGTGAAACAAATCTTCAGGACGGTACCATATACTGAAACGACAACATTTATGACCAAAATATATTGGGTATTGTAAGTGGTGTGTAACCTATATTTATTAAAAGTAATCTTATTTGGAAATAAAATATTGTCACGCGTAAAGATGAAGCATTAAACAAAACAATAGTGCCCATCACACAAACATGATGTAAAATAATTATTTTTGCGCAGTATATGTAGATTTTGGTCAATTTGGGAAGATTTCGGTAGATTTGGGTAGATTTGGGTAATTCGTGTCGCCCCTCCAGATGTACTGAACGGGTGGAAGCACATATAAACATATGGGATACCAAAGGGGTCAAAACTTTAATTTCTGCTCGAGAAGAAAAAATGCTGCTCGAGCAGCATTAAACTGCTGCCCGACCAGCAAAATGCTGCTCAAGCAGGAAATAAAATCTACAAGTACAGTTAAATATCTCGGTTCATTTTTAGATTCACATTTGTCAGGTACATCTATTGTAGATAGTATTTTAAGTAAAGTTATTTCAAGAATTAAATTTTTATATCGTCAACAAAGTTTTTTAAATAAGTCCCTTAGGAAGACTCTTTGTAATTCCTTAATACAATGCCATCTAGACCACGCATCATCTTCCTGGTTCTGTGGTCTTACACAAACTTTAAAAAAGAAACTGCAGGTAGCTCAAAACAAAGTTGAACGTTTTATTCATAACTACCATTGTAGAACATCACTTCGTGTTGCAGATTTTAAGGATCTTACATTTCTGAATATTGAATATAGATGTAAACAATTGCGACTTAATCATGTATATAAGATTTTTAACAATATATCTCCCAGTTATATGCACAACAATTTCACTAAATGTAGTAATATCCATCCTTACGGGACTAGATCTAATGATAAGGGTGATTATCACGTACATCCAGTTGATACTTTTACTTCCAAATCTTTTTACCATAATGCAATAAAAGACTGGAATAACTTGCCAAAAAATATAAGATGCACAAAGTCTAAGAATACGTTCAAAAAACTTGTTAAGAAACATTTAGAATACGTTCAAAAAACTTGTTAAGAAACATTTATTAGAAGAAATGGAAAAAGTTGAGAAACAAGAGTATCTGTATTATTAACTTTTTATCATTTGGTTTTAGATCTGTAAACCATATTGTAATACATTTTTAAAATGTAAACTATATTGCTAAACATTTTTAAACTGTAAACCATTTTGTAATACATTTTTAAACTGTGTTTATGCAATCCTGTCAAGTTCATTATCATACGATGTGTTTTCGTATTTAAAAACAAGAATTATTTTATTTATACCATAATATGACATTGTGAGACCGTTTTCACTTTTTTCCATCATATATTACGAATTTATGATATAATATTACGTCATTCAGATCTACATGTGACGGCTTTGGACCCCGTTGGAAATAAGTTTTGTACGATCTTTCGTCAAAACTTTACGGGTTATCCAGTGCACTTTTATATCTATATTTCAATATAATTTAATTTTGACCAATAAGTGTGATAAAGTGTAATAGAATATAAACCATATATATATATATATATGTATATATGTGTGTATATGTGTATATATATATATATATATATATATATATATATATATATATATATATATATATATATATATATATATATATATATATATATATATATATAATTATCTATGTTGGTGACTATTAGATTGGTTACCTCCCCTTATCTATCGCTACTCTCTATATAGGATAATCTGGGGAATGCCGCGAGCGAACCATAACATTGTAACGTCACGTCACGAACGGCGCTACCGATTGGCCCTCGCGTTATCCAATTAAAATCGCCGATACATTAGCCTGTACCTGTTGTATATTATAGGTTACATTACACTAAATCATTGGAATTCTTCAGCAAACATGCTTTTTGCTTAGATACTCTGGGCATTTTTGCTACAACTTAAGCTATCACCACTGGGTTTGAGAGAGAACACTGAATGAAATGTATCTAATAAGACCTTTATATAGGAAAGAGACTATCTGGATGTGCAAAATACATCACATTGCATCGTAAGCTGTCGAAGAAGCAATTAGCACCGTTTTGAGTGATAATTTTGGGTTGTAGGCTTGCATTGGCTTGAAAGCTGCAAATTTTGCCTCTTATCATCATTCCATTCATTCTTTTAATTGCAGTTTGAATGTTTTAATTGTCATTAAAGCTAATAATAATAATTTTCTTAAAAAACATGATTTTATAGGCTGTAAGTGAGTTTTTCATTGAAAAAAAGGCTTAAAAGTAAAAAAATTCTCATTTTTCATGAAGAAAAGTGTACTGATTCACAATAAATACATTTATTGGGGCCTTTTCCTGATGTATTGATTAATTCCGCATGCAATGGTACATGTTTTTGCCATTAAAGTTACGCGTAATAATTATTGGGGACAAAAAATCAGCTGTCGTGACTAAGAATAAAAATTATGCATTTCGACACTGCTACAGCCAATTTAGTCGCCTCTTTTAATCGCCATTTTAAGGCCTTTATGCCCATCTGAATGAACTCAAATTGCATATTCATTGTAGAAATAGTTCAAATCTCATGTGGAGAAAGTTTGAAAAAGATAGGACAAGGTTGAGTTCCCTTAAAGGTTACATTACACTAAATCATTGTGTATCCCTCCGTGGTCGATTCGAAAGTAGTGCCTATTACTAAAGAGTTCCTTTTCTCCTCTTGAATAAAAGCCATTTAACAATGTAAGACATGTCTTTTGTGGATATTTGTAATATCCTGTATGTGTCTGGAGTACTTTGATGCCTTGGATTGGAAGCTAACTGCAAAGATGAACTTTTGGGGGTGTCTTTTCTATTGTGTGGGGCATTTGTCGAAATTAGGCTTGCAAAACAGGTTTTTCTACGGTGGGTGCATTCAACAGCGATTTACTTTCTTAGAAGTTGCGACACGGTATGTTTTTGAATGCAATTATTGGAAGAAGACACATCCATCTTTAAAATGATACCAGGTTCGGAAAAATTGATACGTCGGAAAGACAAAATAATGCGTTGAAAGTTTTTATAATGGGACCCTATGGGAATCCGAATTAGTGTAATATAACCTATAGTCAACGGAGTCAACAGTTATGGTAGCAGACCACGGTAGACACACACTCTCTCGGATCCGCGGACGCCTTCTTGATCTCCACCACGCTCAATTTAGAAAACAATGAACCTGCAATCATAAAAACACATTCACTGCACACAAGTAGTCTGAAACTTACATTTAAGATAAAAAAGAGCATATGGAACCTGTACAGGTGATACTATTGACAAAAGTGAAAGAATTGCAAGGCCGCAAACAGTGGCTTCAAAATAAACGTTTTACCATGTACGAACGTGGCTGGGGACGAATGAAATGGAAATGATAGCCTGCTTTTGGAATGATATTTTTACACGCAAAACATAGCACAACCCATCAAACCATGAATAAATACCACGTAACTAGGTGGTTTTCGCGCAATACTTCACAGCGTGATCCTCCTAGCGATTCCAGCTTAAAAAGAACCCAAAATACAATATGCCTACCGCAGTTTTCCTTCCTGAGTAACAAAGAACACAACAACAACAAGAGGTCATGACCCAACAGTTTCGCATTTGAAAATGGTCATATTCTCAGGATTTAATGCAATTTGGGGATACAATAAGACCTATTACCCTCAAATTTGATATAGAAACCTACCCTTTCATAATATTTCACTTTTTGACCGGGGCCAATTCGCATATTTCTGCTTCCTACCGTGTACTGCTACCTTAAGGACACCAATTATTCTTTTTCATTACTGCAAAAGCAGCTTTTTCAAGTATTTTAGACTATTCCTGACAAAAACACACTGTTTTCACTCAACTGTACTGCAAAATAGACTGTCTTTCTTCATATCAAACACTTAATCCAAAGTGCACACTTTACGCCTATTTTACGGAGAATTCATGCATTCAGAGTTCTGAGTGAGACACTCTTTAAATCTCTCCTGGAACCTTTTAGACACCTTTCAAACATGTTTCCTTTTTATAAACACTCTACTCATGCCTTTATACATCTTACTTGCACAGCAGATACCTTTTCCAACATGTCTGGACCTAATTTTTGAGAAAAATAGTTGATTTTTCAGCCGCGAAGTGCCAATTTCCTTGACTATTTGGCTCCTTTTCTTACATTAATACAACTGTTCAAATATACATAAGACAATAAGAACATGAGAAGCACTCAAATAATATGTTACAGTAAGAATAACGTGATAAAATAATAACAAACTGGATGTCGGACAGCGAAATCACTGTAAGAGCTTTTTTCGGATTCCAGCTGAAAATAGCCTTTTTTAATATTTGAATTACCTCCCTTTTTCAGATCAGTTATTTACATCCAAATTATGAAAACTAAGCTCATCAAAACCCATTTTCACACTGCACGTTAGTGCAAAAGCTTCAAAAAAAATACATTTCACAGGCAGGCTGTGTAAACAAAAATTTGTCATTTACCACTTAAGGTAGCAGACCACGGTAGACACACACTCTCTCGGAGCCGCGGACGCCTTCTTGATCTCCACCACGCTCAATTCAGAAAACAATGAACCTGCAATCATAAAAACACATTCACTGCACACTAGTAGTCTGAAACTTAAATTTAAGATATAAAAAAAGAGCATATGGAACCTGTACAGGTGATACTATTGACAAAAGTGAATTAATTGCAAGAGCGCAAACAGTGGCTTCAAAATAAACGTTTTACCATGTACGAAAGTGGCTGGGGACGAATGAAATGGAAATGATATTCAACGGGGAACCAGTTAAGGTGACTATCTGTGATATTTCTGAATTGTTAATAACTGTTCATATGGATTGTAATATTATGTTATGTGCACAAATAAAATAATTATTATTATTATTATTGCTGCTCGACCAACATTTTTTCTGCTCGAGCAGAAAAATCCAGCTCGACCAGCATTAGATTGGTTACCTCCCCTTATCTTTCGCTACTCTCTTTATAGGGTGTTATCATGAGAAAGACAAGTCATCATCACTACCATCTTCATCATCATCATTATTGCATGCTTGGAGTTGGTCTTAAAAATCTCACAGGCAGTTATACTCGTGTTATCATGAAAAGGACAAGTCACCATCACTACCCCCTCATCATCGTCATTATTGCATGCTTGGAGTTGGTCTGACAAATCTCACACTGTGAGATTTTGTCAGGAAGTTATACTCGTGTTATCGTGAGAAAGACGTTAGTCACCACTAACCACCGTTATCATCATCATTATTGCATACATAGAGTTGATCTGACAAACCTCACAGGCAGTTATACTCGTGTTATGATAATTTGCTTGATAAAGAACTCTTTATCACAACTGTCTATAGGTGAATATCTTCACTAATGAATGATCATTTTAATAAGGCAGTGGTATGGCAAGCGAAATGCACATTAATTCCTTAAACCACGGTTTAACAGTTAAGAGACTTTGAATCCGGGTTCAAAGTGCCGTTTGCACATGAAGTCCTTAACCCCGGGTTCAAGAGTCTTGAACCCGGATTTAAGGAATAAATGTACAATGCGTATTTAAATACTACATAACTGTGATTTATATTAATTGCTGTATTTGTTGTTTGGCGAAATAAATTACATTTTCATATCTCCCTTTTTAAACCCTTTATATACTATGCACAAAAATCGGAATTTCACTATCTAAGTAGCTAAAACATATGCACTAATTATCTTGCGTGACGTTCATGTAGCAAAAAACAATTAGCATCTAATCAGCCTGCGTGGTAGCACACAATTTTAAGTACATGTATTAGCACGTGTTCTCATGATGCATGGCAAAGAAATCTGCACGTAGATCAATAAATAATCAATATATTTATTTGTTATAACAGCCGTATGGTTAAACATTCCCTATAGGAAAGGCTAAACGTACAGAGCCATAGGACAAGCCAAAATAGGCTAGTCGTACGGCCCCGTATGGCTAGCCTATATAAAGTATATTGGCTAGTCGTACAGGGCCGTACGGCTAGCCACTTTCTTTTAACAAACAATTTATAAAATATCTAATCTATGACTTATCCTCATTTCCTAGAATTTTACATTTTATTTGGATTTTTTTAAATATACAGTTGCCAACTTTGCTACACATGTTGTGTAGATGAAAATAATTTCGAAAATATTCACTAATAATGCTTGATTGGTCATTGTCGGCTCAGGTACTACTTACATGTACCCCGGGTACTCTTAAGTATACTAACATGTACTCCGGGTACGGTAAATAAACGTAATCGTACCCGTTCGATATAAGACTGTACCCGAGTTGTATTCCCGCCTAAAATCCAATGTCGTAAAACGCGCTACCGATTATTTTAAACAAACTTATCTTTAAAAAAACTGTGTCAACAGGCTTTTTGAGTATGAGTTTTCGATAATATAGAGGCCATTTTACAGAAAATAGACATAAATGTGAATATAATTAATCATACATGCCATAATTTTTCAGACCAATTCCGGGACATTGGGTTAAATTGTCCGGGACTTTTGCCGATTTTCCGGGACATGTATAAAATGTAGCGATATTTATAGACAAATGCATTTTTGGTACGTTTTTTATCGTTAATTGCAAAAGTTCGAAAGCCTATCCGAAATACACTTGATCTATTAACGTCAAATTAAAAATTACTACTTCCGTTACTAGATACAAGCCACGTGTTTTCAGTGTACGCGTTATAAACATAGATGGTGACGTCACTGCGTTATTGTTATTAAGACCGGTGTGTAACGCGTAGTTGTTGATACGCCTTTATTCATTCATTTACTGGGGGTTTAGAACAAGACAATAATAAACCTAGTGAGGATGACGTTTTTATATGCTTACTTTTTTACTCAAATTCTTTGTCGGTTAAACGTGCGAACATAAACTGCTTTTAATTTTTTACTCAGCGATGTTGGACTTCAGATGTGTGAACAACTATCCTTTGCCCTTATGCAGCGGGAAATAATGACGTAGTATATTAAAGTCAATTAATAACCACATTAAACAATGCCGCCTTTTCGGTTTGACCGCGAATGTGAGACAATCGATATGATAACAGGACCCCTGTTAATTGATCGATTTTGACATGTAGCGTAGTCTGCCTATTCGGGTAGGCATTGTCATGGAGACGCTGCAGATATACACAGATTCGAGGTGCAGTTAAGCCTAAGCTTTACGGATCATTCAGCATCTTCCGGCAGCCATTTTGAGCAGAGATAAAGTTTGTAAACAAAGATTAACCGCCATTTCAAAGTAAAACAAAGAGACCAGACGAACCAGAGAGGCACAACAATACATCAACATCTACCCACTACGCTGCACTGTCCCTTGCCCGTCCATTGATTTTTTTTTTTTTTTTTCGTAAATTTCTAAAAACTTGTAGCATTTCGGATGTCATTTGGTATTCGGAATTATTTTTGGCTTTTTCATCGCATAAATTAAACATTACCAAATGACTAATTAACCACCGTTATTTACTTATATAAACTATATTGGGTTGTTTACCGGTGCGGTGCTTGCATTTAGTGCTTTACACGTATTAAGAACTGTGCCAATTAAAATTCACTGTGCTATACACACACATAACATCTAAGATTTCCACTAAACTAGCGTCGTTCCTTTCTTATTTCATTTCTTCAAAATGTCGTCCCACAAAAGAACATCCAACTACCCATCTAAGGGGCAGTGTCAAAACCTGATCCCTTTACTAGGGGAGGCACGTTCAGGGTCGGATAGGCATCACCTATCTCACAACACCTTGCCCTTTAAGTGCCTCCTCCAGTCAGCTGGAAGTGTAGCCCCCATCATGTCCCTTCTCATCATTTTTCAATTGGCCTCATGTTTGGCGAGGGTACTCCCCGGACTAGTTGAGCGGGCGGTGCCCTTGGCGTCTGGCTGCGTGCTATTGCAGCTCAAGTCCGCTCAAGCGTTTGCCACCCTACTTTCTAGGGGTACTTTTTATCTTGGCAAAGTCGCGGTCCGGGCTTTATCCCCGTCGAAGATGAGGACGGTTCATGGTCATATAGCAGGGATCCCGGAAAGCCAGGACTTGATGGAACTTCAGACATCTTTTTCTTTCAAACCTGCGATCCCTATCTCTGATATTCTCATCACTAATTTGGAAAGGATTGAGCCTTATCGCCCTGCCCCACCTGGCTTTCCGAGACTGGTCAAAATCTCTTTCTTAGCGTCCATACCAGTCCCAAATAAAATCTTAGTCAATGACACCAGTATAACCCTTGACATTCGTCCCTGCCCTGTCACACCTGCCCGTTGCTTCAATTGCCAGGGTTTTGGACATATAGCCAGCAGGGGTAAATGCTCTAATATCACCTCTTTCTGCCGCTGCGCCGGCGCTACTTGCCAAAGAAGGTGCACAAACAAATTTCGTTTGTGCGCCAACTGTGGCGGCCAGCACTCCGCGTCCTACCAGGGGTGCCCCTCCTATAAGAAGGCTATCCATATAGCCACCTATGCCAATTTTTATGGGGTCACCTGGTCCGAGGCGGAGAGCAGGCTACTTGCACCTGACACTGTGAGCCACAGCGTGGGCGCCCTAAACACCATCATTACAACCGGTTCCGCTTCTTCACCTAAACATGCCTCTCCCGGTTCTATCTCGCCCCAAGCCGGGAGGACATGCACCATTGTTGAGGGGCTAGCGGGTAAGAGTACCCCCCCTCGGCCTATTAATAGGGAACCTTCACCAAAGGTTACTTTTGTGGAACCGGTACTCAATCTTACACTTGACTTACACACCCCCCCTGTTTCGCCTATCCAGGGGGATTCACCCACACAGAGACGCCCTCCTGTGGCTACCAGGGGGTCCTCCCCGTCCGACACGTTGACCGACGGTGCTAGCGACACCACCTGTAGTGGTCCTACACTGTCGGACGACTCTATGTTTGATGTGACGGGGAGAGACTCTCTGGTGTCAGTGCACTCCAGTATATTGGAGAACCTTTCTATCTCTGGTGTCTGTGAAATAGAGGAGGAACCCCGAGTTAGTGTCCCCCCTAACCGTCCCAGAATGGTCGACTCCCAGACATCCCCAATGAGCTCCCCTACCGACAACACCAGCAGACGTAACTCGTTTGCTGGGGACTCATTTATTAAAATCAAGGATCCGCCAGCAACAGGTCCCACATATAGGAAAATATATCTCAGCGAGCTGGCGGATCTGGTTGCTGAGATACTAAAGGACCAGAAAAGGCCCACTGGGAGTCGTGTTATATCCTACATATATAACAAAATTGATTCTCGATTAAAAAATTGCAGAGAATCAATAACAAAGGTCATCCCCCCTGATAAAACCTTAACTAATAAAATCCATTCTGGAACTGGGGAACCTCCAATAGTAGTAGCAGATCCAGGATGCCCCCCCCCCGGCCAGCGGTTCCCTCCCCACTAAAAAGAAACATGTTCGGCTTGCCAGGACCCCCGCGAAACTCAAAGGGGCCTGTGCAGGCCACAAACTAGGAGTTAAATCTCCCCATCATTCATTAAATCAGATTAAACGCAAGTTTATCTCACACCACTATGGACAGTAGCCTGCACATCATTTCATTCAATGTTGGTGGTCTTTCCGCCAACAAATTTACAGAATTAAAATATTTTATTGACTGTAACCCTAATACCCATATCTTATGTTTACAGGAAACCAAATTCTCAAATAGTTCTGTAAAACAAATACCCGAATCATTAATAAGAAAAATACTAGGGATTTTTGGCAAAAAATTCACAGAATTAAAGGAAATTCATTCACCCCTTTACCGCTACTTAAATACAAAGGCGAAATTGCCACTACCCCAAGGGAAAAGGCTCAATTTTTTGTACGACATTTCCAATCTGTCTTCAGTGACTCAAACCTTCCCGTTGAAACTCTGAATTATCAAAAGCGGTTTGAGACTGAGCACCGAAATATTTTAAATGAGCCTGGGGATAACAGCACGCCTCTCAATTTACCATTCACTATTACAGAATTATTAAGTGCCATTAACAGCAGGAGCAACACCGCCACGGGGCCTGACAAAATAGCATATTTAATGTTTAAAAATATGCCAGCCATAACTCTGAACATCTGGCTTAACCTATTCAATCAGATGTATAGGACAGGCAGGATACCACCCGAGTGGAAGCAGGCCACAGTGATTCCAATTCCTAAACCCGGTAAAGACAAAAATGATCCAAACTCATATCGTCCAATAAGTCTAACATCACATGCAGGTAAATTATTAGAAATAATGGTCAAAAATAGATTAGAACACTTATTGGAATCAAATAATATACTAAACCCCTTCCAGTCTGGCTTTAGGAAGGGGCGATCTACTCTTGATCAGCTAGCTAGATTACAACATGATATTCTTTCTGCAAAAAATTAAGGGCAATCAGTATTAGCAATTTTTTTGGACCTTCAGGCCGCCTTTGATTTAACATGGACCTTTGGCATATTAAAAAAGCGAGCTGACTATGGAATCACTGGATACTGTTTCCACTACCTCAGAGCTTTCCTAGAGGGCCGTAAAATCCAGGTCAGGGTCGATGGGGAGTTATCAGAGGTAGCCATAACTGACCGCGGAACCCCTCAGGGGTCCGTAATATTCCCAACTCTGTTCTCCCTCATCGTAAACCGTCTACCTGCTGCCGTAAAAGACTCAGGAATGGTTATCTCCCAGTTTGCCGATGACTCAGGCACTTGGTTAAAGGGGTCTAACATGTTACGCCTGCAAAAGAGGGCTCAACAGGATTAGACTCCATATGGAAATGGGCAATTGAATGGGGATTCAAAATTTCTCCAACCAAAACAGTAGGAGTACTATTTGGCGAACAATTTCAGCACTCTTTGGACTTAAATTTAGGCGGCACCAAAATTATCTTTGAAAAAAGGGGTGAAATTTCTAGGTATGTACCTAGATAAACAGTTAACTTTTACTCACCACTTCAAATATTTGGCAGAAAGGTGCGAAAGTCCCTTATACGTCCAAAGCTAGATTATGGAGCCCAAATCTATGCATGTGCAAAGCCAAACGCCCTAAAAAAAGTTGATGCCATTCAACACAAGGCCCTAAAGATAGCTCTGAGAGCCCTAAACTGTACACCGGGTGCACTGCTAGAGGAGGAGGCCGGTGTGTTACCTCTTGACTTGCGTAGAAAACAACAGTCCCTCAATTTCTGGGCCAGGGCTAAGTCTCGGCATGGTTCAAACCCCGTCAACAAACTTGTCAGGACTGGCACCTTCATCAAGGGGAAAATACTTAAGCGTAAGCATGTCGCCCTACCTTTTGGTGCGAGTATTAGGACCCTGGTTGAAGATGCCGGTCTCGACAAGGTACATGTAGCAGACCTGAGGCCCTCCAGGGCCCCCCTTGGACGCTTGGACCCATTGATGTTGACCTATCACTCTCTAATAAAATAACGAAAACTGACTTGCCACAACTCATCAAGTCAGAAGCTCTCTCTCTTATAGATAATATGTATGCTGAGCATCTAAAAATCTACACTGACGGCTCCAAATGCCCTAACTCTGGTTTGGTAGCCAACTCTTTTGTAATTCCTTCAAAAAACATTAGTAAAACGCACAGGCTCAGCAATAATCTCTCTATCTTTACAGCAGAACTTTTGGCAATTAAATTCTCTCTGTGCTGTATATTGGTCAATAAACCTACTAAAACTGCTATTTTATCAGACTCAATGTCATCTCTTGAGTCCATAAAAAACAGAAATAGCAGATCTAGGCCTGATATTTTAGCTAGCATTTTGGAACTTCATCAACAGTGCCTAGATAAATCTTTAAAGGTCACATTAGTATGGTGTCCAGCACATGTCAACATCAGTGGGAATGAGCAGGCCTACAGGGGAGCCAGAGAGGGCCTCTTGAGGGGGGCCGTAGATGTTGGGGAACCCCTGGCACCTTCTGAGATCTACTCCCTGACAAAGAAATTTGTTTTGGGTGAGTGGAATCTCCGGACCGACAATTTGTCTTCCCGTCGACATACTTTTACCAGACCTGCGAAAACCCTCAGGCCGCCTGACAGATACTCAGCAAGCATTGTGCTTGACAGAGCCATCACGCGCCTGAGGATGGGAACCACCCTATTACCCGGTGGCGCAGGAAAGTATGTCCTCGGTATAGACCCTGCATGTCCTAGGTGCCAGGAACCTCTCACTGCGCCCCACATGCTGCTGCACTGTCCTAACCATAAGGCGCAGAGGGACCACCTCGAAGCTGCATTGCACTCCCATGGACTAGTTTTTAACCTTTCCAACGTGCTAGACCCCAAGGGAGCAGCTAGGGGCCCGGTCTTCTCTGCCCTCGCCAAATACTTACTAGATTATCAGATAACTGACAAAATCTAGGTCATTGGGGAAGGGAGAGCAGCCAACACCCACCTAATTATTCAGTCTTGTGACTGTTTTCTTTTAAAATGTGTAATCTTTGCACAAACCTGATGTAATCTAATAATTATGTTGGATTTGTGTCGCTTTTACACAACTTTTATTTTAGCTTTTAATGGGTTTATTGTTCTACCCCGCCCTTTCTAAATCAGGCCAATGGCATTGACCTGGTCTTCTTTATTTTAATACATTTTTTAGAGTATGACGTTAGTCCACCATTTACATTTTTCAGTTTTTTAATATAATCGTATTTTATGGCATTTCTTACTACAAGAAAGGACGAGGTTGTCCAGTAACCTGGGATTGTTGGCTGCATTGCACCCCCTCTCTTCCCCTTTGACACCCCACTCTTTCCCCTTCAAACTCGAAGAACCATGTCGGACTGGAGTGCACGGTGCAGGGCCTTATACCATGATAAACACGTATTTAGCCCTATCCATGACAAAGTATTGTCGACTTTGTTGATACTGCTAATTTTGTACCTTGTAGTACATTAAATCTTGTTATAACTGCTATTTCGTGTAGCAAATTTCCTTATTTTTGTGTAAAACTGCTATCTTATATAGCAAATTGCCTTAATTTTTTTTCTCAATACTGCTAATCCTACACCATAGCAACCATTCTACTCTGTATTGCACTAATTCATGTTAAAATTGCTATTTTTATAGCAAATTTCCTTAATTCTATATTAAATTGCTAATTTATATAGCAAATTGCCTCGGTTTTTCTGTTTAATTGTCATTTTACCTACCATACAAGGTACTTTAGTACTATTTTCTCCATTGTTATCACCAAAATATTAATAATATTGGCTGGATTAGAGCTTTTTGGGTTTGTTTTAATGCATCTAGGTAATATTTGGTCTTTTTACCATTTTACATCTTACCTTTATCATTTTTCCTTCAATAGTATACAAACTATTTTTCATTTACCGTGCACTCCCTCTGGTTCTGGGGAAACAACCATTGTAGACTCCATCCCCAAAATTACCTCCCCTAGTTCTACTGAGTGACATCACCCCTGCTGGCTTTTTTTCCCCCACTCACATCGGCCTACACTTCCAAAAATCTCTTCTTCTTTCAACCCTCCAGGGTGGCAACACGTATTTTAAATATATAAACGCATATGGTTGCTGTACATATTGTAAATAATGTACCTCTTGTACAAATTTAGCTGTTTTTGTCTCATTTTTAACTGTAAAGCACATTGTCTTACCTTTAATGTTTATGTGGCCCTATAAAGGTGACCGTTTGGAGACACTTAAGTTATTACCCTTAACATATAAGGGTTTTTTACTAAACCCACTTTTAAATATTGTTTTTATGCCACTCTGGGGGGACTTCTCTTCTCCATAGCCCAATCCTCCTTAAGTTCCATACAGACAGGGTCTTATGTTGGAGCATTACGGCTATATTCCGGGACGTATGGCATGTATGAATTAATATTTTTTTTTAAAGCTGACAACAACTGATTTAGCGTTAAATTTCCCGGTTACGTTTAAGTATATTTACTGTACCCGGGGTACATGTAAGTATACTTAAGAGTACCCGGGGTACATGTAAGTAGTACCCGAGCCGACAATGACCAATCGAGCATTATTTACAGTGTGTTGGTGATCATTCATGTATACGATTTATTGAATGCTTTATATCAAAATCATGACAAGTTTATAGTTAAGTGTGTTCTTAATCTTATAAAAATGATGACTGCCATTCAGTCTGAACAGATTGAGAAGAAAGATATCAACAAATCAGGGTTTCTAGGCCCACAGGAGTTTGAAATTCTATCCATAAAACTAATAATAACTAATATTACAAAAATATACCCCTATATGTGGTCTATATACTATAAAAGGGTATATTTTTTTATTATTTAGCCATTAGATTAACTTTATGGATAGAATTTCAAACTCCTGTGCCAGGCTTTAAGGTCGGTTACAAAAGAACTATCTGAAAATAATTATTTCGCCTGTATTTTGTTAAGACATCAGTTGATCAGTCTTAAAAGAAATTATCTCACTTGCGACGAAATTGTTTTTGTTCAGTATGTCCGCATAAGTCTAATACATTATTAAATGAGACGTTGAAGTTGAACGCACTGAAGTGTAGTACAGTCGGTCGGGTAGTTCCGGATCACTTGCGTAAATAATGGTGTTAATATTTTTATAAGAAAGCAATTGCTTTCAAAACACTTGGATTGTTGAGACATAATATTTCATATTTCAGGCCATAATAATTTATTAATACTTTCCAATACATTTCTGATGCCAATTTGAAATTATTCACCAATCTCTTGCACGACGGTCACATTACGTTCACCTCTGTGTTGGGCTCAGAACGGACTATTGTTATGAAAGCGTCTCATTCATGTCATGATCATTCCAAGCGTTCATCAGTGAGGTTACAGTATACTAAACAATCTCTTGCACGACGGTTATATTGCATTAACTGCATTAAAGAAACCATCTCATACCATGATATCTTATATCAGTCTTAATTAAGTATTATAAAATTGATATGTTTTTTTATGTTAAGAAACCGACATACATAAATACGTCGAAGCAATGCCTAACGTCACTCAATAAAAAATGTGTACAATTGTTTACATTTGTGAAGTGCGTGGAATGATTACATCTGTGTAAATGGGCAATAAAATAGTTCCAAAGAGTTGCATTAAAACTTACAAGTTTTTGCACGATTTATCGAACATTTAAAAGTCATATTTCTTAATTAAATGCATGCGATCTTAAATATCCACTCAAATATACATTGTATGCGTTTGTTCGGTTTTAGCTATTTGGTAGACAAAATGGCGTGCTGAGCCTTATGCAGAGTTGTATGTGAGAGCAAGGAACGACAACTCTGCGTGGAGATTGCTTATTCACTTGCATCAAGTCGGCTAGTTCCGAATCGAGTCCGGTAATTTCGATCACTCGGACTATTTGGAAGATGTTGGTCAGGGAGCATCTCAAAACTTATTTTGACTGTCAACAATTATTTTGACTGTCAAAACAAATAATGCATGTATTAAATAAACATCAGATAGGTTCGTTTGTTTCAGTTTAACAACTGTCTGACAATTTAAAAACATTAAAGGGTGTGTGTCTGTACACAAGACGAATAAATCTGTTGGAAAGTATTTATGTTTTGATTTGAAATGGATTCCTCTGTATTATTGGTTATATAAAACAAACACAAATACACCACTCAAAATGTGCAGCTCCATGAGATACACATGCATGCCAAATATCAAGTTTCTATCTTAATTATTGCAAAAGTCATCGCAAAACTTTAACTAAGGTTAAAGGTTTGGGACATAATGACAGACCGACAGGCCAAATACATTATGCCCCCGATCATTCGATCCGGGGGCATAAAAATGACAACTGAACATAAACAAGTACCTATGGAATGCATTTGCTAATAATAGGATCACAGTAATGTAAAAATATATAAAAGTAGCCATACAAATTATAACATAAACCAGTACCTATGGAATAAATTTGCTAAAGAATTGGAAAACAATACTAGATATCAAGTTACTTTCTTGGTTAATAACATAGTATGATAACATTTAACAATAATAGGATCACAATAAGGTAAAAATAATGTAATAAAAGTATCAACAACAAAATTAACATAAACCAGTACCTGTGGGATAAAAATGGTAAAGAAATGGAAAACAACACTATATATCAAGTTAAATTTTTGGTAAATAACATATTATGACAACATTTAACAATAATAGGATCACAACAATGTAAAAATATATAAAAGTATCCGCTTCAGCCTCTGCTAATGACTGTGCAGAGCACCGTGCTTTTTAGGACCCATCGGTCCAACTTGACAATTATCTGAAATGCAAAATCACAGCATAAATACACATTAAAAATAGGATAAATATTTAAAATATTACCAATCTCCTAAAAGCACTACATCTTACCATTATTTTTCTATAGTACAGTTTTAGCACTCCGCTGGTTTTTTATTACTCCGCTATTATACCTTTAAATATTATAACTTATTACTACACACATAAACATAAAAACAAACCAAGATGCATGCAACAAATGCTTACTGTATGTGTTAGTCTTGACCTTGTGACTTAGACATAATGCCTTATAACTCAGTGTTTTTATGGCAATTTCGGGGCCGATATTCGGCCCCATTCCCCTCAAGAAAGAGTATATATTGTTCCACTATTTTGTAGAAAAAATCCCCTCCAGAAGTTTAAGTTTTTTTTTTTAAACTAATGTTGAAATAAATCATTGATATATATTTAAAAAAACGGGCAGAGACATTAAGCTGTGAATATTACATTCATACATACATGTGTATTCATATAATAAATATCATAACATATAAAATAGTGAATTTTCCCCTTTTCCTAAAAAACGACGCGTTTTCCCCTTTGGACGGGCTCGCCACCATTCCCCTATGGGTGAAAAAAAACACTGTAACTGGTTTGCATAATAGATCTCAATCAGATGCATGTACATGTACTGTTTGGAGAACCAGGTCCGTAAAGTTTCATTTGATGAGCAAGGTTACAGTTGTGGGGCAGACAGACAGAGAGAATAAACAAAATTCAACCTTATTCTCTGTATTTCTCGACATTGAAGTCTCAAAATAGTATTATAATTAAATAATTTCAATGAAACAGTATATCAAATTTATGATAAACTATGCACTTTTCATTTCATATAAATATTCACAAACTGTTGTGGTAGCTAGAGCTTTAAAATATAACAAACACAGTATTTAAACATTAAACAACTGTTTTGAGATTTTCCCCAATCAGCTGATCCGCAACTGACATGTACACGAGGTGCAATTTCCATGCTTTTATTTCCATAAATCATTACATATACTAAAATCACTCGCTGGAATTTAAAAATAATAATAAATAAACAAATTCATACCAAATGTACAAGCATTTACCATGGAAATGTGCTTCTAAATCGTCTTTCAATTGTTGACGCGTGTTATATATAGACGGTGTGACGGTAAAATGACATGACTGTGATAGTTACCAAAGCGTGATTTTCAATGAAAACACCGTTGAAATAAGAAGCAAAACTTTGTTATTGCTTGCAATTGATCACATTTTCCAAAAATCACAGTTATATTTATATGTCAATATCTTTTGGACTAATATTTTAATTAAAATCATAGAGTTGATTCGGAATTACCCGAGATCCGGAACTACCCGATCGACTGTAGCGACATTGTGAACCGATGTCGTTAAGATACATTTAGTAAATAACTTCAGTAAAATTGAAGGTAAATTGTAATCGTAGTTATACATGAAAAATTATGCATAGATTGTCATGTGTCTGTTGCAATTATAATTAAATAATGGAAAGAATCGTTGTTCAATATTACCTGTATCTGACGGTTCTCACGCATATGATTTTGTTTATTTATGTTATATTGCGCATGCGCAGTGCTCTGTGTTGTCCGTTTATCTGACCCTTTTCATGGTCTGACGAGTTTCACGTCACACCGGTCCAAAATTGGACCGGTTATTTTTAGAAACATATCAGGGGAAATAATCCGTGTACCGTTTCCGGTTTATTTCCGAACTTTTTAATTGCTGACAGCAATCTCCCATTCGGTACCCCTCGCAGATTATCATAATCGGGCTCGGGAGAAATACGGGTTGAAAGTAGTCCGCCCACGTGATACCATTCTAAGAATTCACCAGAAAGGACCACATTTTAGATTTAACGATTATTTCTAACACATTAGTTGACAAGATCAAAAATTGGAAAGTACAAGAAGAGGCCTACCTTAACTCAGACCATAAACTTATAGTGTTTGAATTGGGAGAGAAGGAAAGCTGGGAAGCAGAGACAAGATGGGACCTTAAGAACACTGATTGGTTAAAATGGAAACATTGGTGTTATGAAAATATTCAACAGTGCATTGAAAAACACACAACAGAAAAAGATGTGAACATCATTTACAACTCTTTAGTGGAAACCATAACAAATGGTGCAGAAGAAATATTGGAAAAAAATGATTTGTAAACATAGCAAAGGGTACTGGACAAAGGAACTGACAGAGTTAAGAAAGAAATTCAAAAAGTGCAAAAGGAACTTTGAGAAACGATCAGATCCCAGTAATCAAATGAAACATAATCAATGTAGAGAACAGTTTGTACAGGCTGTTGAAAAATCGAGACAGATGTACTTAGAAAATTTATCAAAAGAATTAGATCCAAAAAAGCCTAACAAATTTTGGTCTCTTATAAACAAATCAAGAAATAATTACAATAAACCAGTGATTCAACCAATACTAAGAAATGATAATTCTTTGGCAGTAGATGATGAAGATATCTACAAAGAGATGAAAATTCTCTATGATCAAGAAAAGTTGGCAGTAAAAGATCATTTACCAGAATGGTATGAAAAAGTGAAACAAGATGTCGTACAAATAGAAGAAACAGAAAGGCAAAAATTAACACAAAAACCAACAGAAGTTGAGGAAAGTGATATAACAATAAAAGAAGTAGAAGAGGTAATTAAGGGTATGAATAAACTAAGTGCTCCAAGTCCAGAAATACAAATTTTGGGTACAATGATAACTAAAGGAGGAGAACAGATGTGCTTGGGACTTCAGTTTCTATTTCAGAGATGTTGGGAGCAAGGTAAACTGCCAGACGGTTTTTAATTAGACCCCAAAGTTATGCTGCCCAAATCAAACAAGGACAACTACAATGAAGCCAAATCAAATAGACCTATTACCTTAGGTAGTGTGGTTGGAAAGCTCATGGAAAAAATCATCAAACTAAGGCTCACATGGAAGCTAGAATCTGAAAATGTGTTTTCCAATACTCAATATGCATACAGAAAAAATAGGTCATGTACACAGGCAGTTCTTAAAATGATGAACAACATACAAGAAAACATGGGAAAATCTGAAAATACCGTATTAGTGACAATGGATTTTGATTCATGCTTTGAAAGAGTTTGGAGGGAGGGTCTGTTGAATAAAGCTGAAGAAAACAACATTAGAGAAAGACTGTGGATTTATTTAAAAGAGTTTATGTCAGATAGAAAATTTTACTTAAAGATCAATGATTTTAAATCACCAGTAATGACATCAAAAATAGGCATCCCACAAGGGTCTGTTCTTAGTCCCACTCTCTGCAACCTTTATACAAGCGACTGTATGACAAATGTGCTGTACCAGCACATAGAATTTGCAGACGATGCTTGTCTCTACAACAGCGATACAAACATCAACAAGGCCATACAATCTACAAATACAGAGTTGGAAAAAAATAACCAATGGTGCACAAAATGGAATATGAGCATAGCCCCAGAAAAAACAACAGTTTTATTGGTAGGAAAGGAGCTTCAATCAATGGATAAACTTAAATTCAACTCAAATGAACTAAAAATAGTAAAAAACAAAAGAATTCTAAGAATAACATTGGATAGCTTACTAAACTTTGAAGCCCATATTGAAGAAAAAACTACTAAAGGATTTAATGCCTTACACAGTTTGGATACATTTGTAGACTACAACCATGGATGCTGTCAATCAACCTACATGAAGCTGTATAAATCCTTAGTTCTTCCAATTATGGATTATGGTGCTTCAGTTTTAGCCACAGCTACAGACAAAGCAAAACAAGTACAGTACAAAGAAGTGCAATGCTTAAAGCCAGTGGATGTGTAAGTAGTACCAGCACAGAAACAATGGAGATACTTACTAATACCATTCCAATAAATATACATTTAAAGTTAAGACAGGCAGAAGAGATGGTCAGAATTGCAGCAAAAAGAGAAGAAAATGACACCCTGAAACAAGATTTTAATAGATGGCTTGCAAATCCAAAACAACACAGTAACAAACCTACCCTTTATTCCACACTAATGAGTATATTCATAGAACACAAAGTAAATGTGCAATTCGAATGTATTGAAAAAGAGTTTGAATACAAAAAAGAATACATGGGACTTTCAAGAACAAATCAAAAAGTGTACACTGAGAACTTCAAACTAAACAAAGATCATCAAATGGAAAATGTAAATGAAATCTTGAATAGGTGCTCAACTAATGAAATCTTAATATTCACGGATGGATCTACAATTGGAAATCCAGGACCGACAGGAGCCGGGGCAGTTATATATTTAAATGGGTATACGTGTAGCCCAATACTTTTAAAGCAAGGTGTTGCAAAAATATCAAACAACTACACGGGGGAATTAGTGGGAATTGAAATAGGATTAAACTTTGTGGATGATTTACAGGACATTACAAACAGGAAAATAATTATCTTCACAGATTGCCAGGCAGCAATAACAACGGCTTTTGCATGTGAAATTCCAACAAGAAACATTGAAATTATACTAAATATCAAGCTAAAACTAAAAAACATTGAAGCACGAGGTAATACTGTTGAAGTACACTGGATACCAGGCCATAAAAATATTCAAGGCAATGAATTAGCAG
Organism: Dreissena polymorpha; assembly: GCF_020536995.1. Lineage (NCBI taxonomy): Eukaryota > Metazoa > Mollusca > Bivalvia > Myida > Dreissenidae > Dreissena > Dreissena polymorpha. The sequence goes on along the minus strand of NC_068357.1, from coordinate 110,365,410 downwards.
ATCAACAAGCTAAACTAGCAGCAACAGAAATTATGACTTCAAAAACAGACAATCAGTGTTATGAAAAGAAAGATGCAAAAGAAGTAATAGATTTAATGAAAATAAAATCAATACAAAAATGGGAAGTTCAATATCTGAATTCAGAAAAAACAACAAAAATCCAAGAGTGCATCCCAAAGCCAGGATCCAGAGCTTGCGTTGGAGAAAAAAATAGAAAAATATTCAATGTAGTGAACCAATTACTTAGTGGACATACTCGCTTAAAGGCTTACTGGTCCAAGATTACAAACAGCGAAGATGTGGAGTGTGAAGCATGTAGAACACCAGAAACTATAAAACACTTCATATTTGACTGTTCAAAATATTCACAAGAAAGATCAAGTCTTCAATACAGAACTGAAGAAATATTACATAGAAATAATATATTATGTTCTGATATCACACTGGCAACTTTAGTTGGAGAAATACCGGACATTACTTTACATGCAAAAGAAGTACTGTTCAATTCATTTGGCAAATTCATCATGGAAACAAACAGACTGTAGATGTAAATGACATAAAGTGTAAAAAAGTGTCAAGTGAAAATGCAACAAGAGAAATTTTGGCACCTAGATGAAAACGACTTCAACAGTCGTCAAAGCACAACGAGACCATAGGCGACAACGACGCCATAATTAGATTCAACAACAACAACAAGATTATCAAATGTGAGCAAATGTTACAAAGTAAAAGATTATGTTCGGGTAATGGTTTAAATAAATCAAGAATACACCAATATATATGTTATCTATATTTATTTTGAATGTTTCATCAAATTTGATAGAGAAATCACGATTTGTGTAGTGACCATAAATTCGGATGTTCACGTTTACGTTGCGATTTCGGATATTTTCTAAATGCTGACTTGTGTTTGTTTTATGTCACACACTGGATACTGGTTTTTTACTTGTGCTGCTTTATTTTCTCTTTTTTTAATATTGCCATTTTTAATCATGTTTATCGCAAAATTATCCATTGATATTAACATTTTATCCAAAATAAATCTTTAAGTATGATGCTTTCTCTAGGAGGTTGTTGTACTGATAAATTGCAGTGATAGAAAATGTCAGTTGCATAAGAAAACAAATGCATTGTTTGTGCACATGAAATGAGTGAAGTTACAGGGACGGATCCAGGATATTTTCAATGTGAATCCTGCACACTTTTTTGGTACCCGATTAAATATTCAAATATTAGTTTAACTAATCCGACATAGTTTGTCGAGGAATTATGGGGGCATATGCCACTTCAGCTCCCTCAGGATCTGCCCTGGATATAATGTTTATTCACTATGAGTATGTCCAAAATCCAGCCACAATGAGTTGGATGGAATCCAATGATACCCCTGCCTATGAGCAGATAATACTCCATGATAATGTTGTTATCCAAAATAATAAAGAACATGGAGGGGGACTAGAAACCCTGGACATGTTTTGGGGGAAAAAATATGATCAAGTACTTTGAAATCATTAATTAATATGTGTTGTGGTATAATGAGCCGCATTAAGCTAGATTGAGCTTAAGCCTTTGAGACCAGCTATTTTAAATGGTTTGGTTCAGGTAGCATGCCAATATCAAATAAGTAAAGTATATGTCGACTGTCAGGTCTACTTATTTTATTTTTATATTGAAATATATTTATAATAGACATCCTCCTTTAAGTCCTTACAATTAACACTATGTTTCCATGAAAGGATGCACTTTTTCATTAATAAGACACCATTCTTTCATTGTTTTTTTTTGCTATTCATCTAAAATTTATTTTCAAACAAATTTTCATTAAATCTCTAAAATCTTCAATTTCGCCTTAATTTTTTAATCTTAAATTAAAGAAGCTTTTATCATACTTCTCATTTGACATATATATCTTAAATTGTAACTATAATTTTGAAGACCTGGCAAAAATGATGTGTGCGTGGAAAATAATTGTGCTTGGAAAAAAATTTGGGGAAATCACTGTCATGTGGAACCTTTAAATTAACATAAATGATAATGTTTTAAAATTATTTTAGAATAATAATCCTTGAAGCTTATGAATTAAAATGAAAATATCAATGTAAGTAACTATTATAGATGTTTTAACTCAAGGAAGCTGTGATGACACTGCGGGTGCTAAACCTAGGAAGCAATTGTTTCATGATCATGCATATTCACATTCAAGTATGTACATTCTGTTTGAATGTTAATAAAAGATGTTGACAGTTACAAGTTCTTGTTGAAAATTTCAATTTTTGTTAGCTGAATAAGTTTGGAACACATCACATGCCAAGTACATATGTAAATCAATCAAATAAATGATTTTGAATAGTAAGATGGATAAAAATTCTATAAAATGAAAAACAACATAATTATTATGTAAGAACATTTACTAATTAATCACCTATGTTAATGTGTTTCAAATTTGTTCAAGTGTCATAGATGTAGATAGTGCTAGATAACTGAATGGAGTATTAAGCAGCAAAAAAACTTGATATTCACATTGTCTGTACAAGTTTATTTTGAAAAAAATCAACATGATTTAATTTTGATTATAATAAGTCTGCAAAATGATTATCTGTTCTGTAGCTGGTACATCTCTCACATCTATACAGATGCAGGCTCTTTAATAAAATATTAATTGGTATTATGGCCTCTGCAACAGAACAGTAAGTATAACATAATGTACTTTTTATACGCCCGTATAAAATACGGGACGTATTATGTGAAACCCCTTGGCGGCGGGCGGCGGGCGGAAGGCATCACTTTGTCCGGACTCTAATTCAAATTGTATTCATCCGATCTTCACCAAACTTGGTCAGCAGTTGCATCTAGTTGATATCTAGGCCAAGTTCGAATATGGGTCATGCCGGGTCAAAAACTAGGTCATAGGGTCAATAAGTGCATTTTCAAAGGGGCCACTTTGTCCGGACTCTATTTCAAATTGTATTCATCCGATCTTCACCAAACTTGGTCAGCAGTTGCATCTAGTTGATATATAGGCCAAGTTCGAATATGGGTCATGCCGGGTCAAAAACTAGGTCATAGGGTCAATTAGTGCATTTTCAACGGCGCCACTTTGTCCGGACTCTAATTCAAATTGTATTCATCCGATCTTCACCAAACTTGGTCAGTAGTTGCATCTAGTTGATATCTAGGTCAAGTTCGAATATGGGTCATGCCGGGTCAAAAACTAGGTCACAAGGTTACTTAGTGCATTTCAAGCATTTAGCATGGTGTCCGCTCTCTAATTGAAGTAGTTTGCATCTGATCATCACCTAATTTGGTCAGAAGTTGAGTCTAGATGATATGTAGATCAAATTCGAATATGGGTCATGCCGGGTCAAAAACGAGGTCACGATCGGACACATAATGAATTTCAAGCATTTAGCATGGTGCCCGCTCTCTAATTGAAGTAGTTTTCATTTGATCTTCACCAAATTTAGTCAGATGTTACATCTAAATGATATCTAGGTCAAGTTCAAATATGGGTCATGCCGGGTCAATAACTAGGTCTCGAGGTCACTTAGTGCATTTCAAGCATTAAGCATGGTGTCCAAAACCTCCGAACGGGCGTATCTTGTGACAGTTTGGCACTCTTGTTACCATTGAAGTAATTAAATTATGCTTGAAAAAAACAGTTTCATTGGGGAACAAATGACTTCCATATTCGTTAAAAATACATGCATTTGATGGCCATGATACCATTGCTTATGAAGGGCTTGAATCATTGTTTACTGTTTACATTCCCAATGTTTTACCCCTAGTGCATCAACATTTTTTACAGGTGCAACATTGACAAAAAAAAAGATTTTATTCCTTTTATCTTTATCCGTTTAAATATGTTTGTTGATTTTCCTCTTCCAAGTAGTTTTACTAGTTGTTAGTTATTTTGGAGCCACATGTTTAACAAAGTTTAACATACATGTAGTTTTATCTTGAAAACTTTATTAAAATATTCTTGAAATCTTTTAAATACTAACTTAGAAAAAAATAGATTTAATGATAAATATTTATAAATTTCTCATTCTAGAGGAATGCATTTTGTAATGTTATTTATTGTAAGATAATGTATGAGCATTCATACTTGGTACACTTACTTACTAACATGAGGGGACTGGGCAGGCAAAGTTAGATAACTATGGCTGGCAATTTGGCAGAATTTTGTGCCCTTCTTATACTTAGAAAATTGAAAATTTGGTTAAGTTTTGTGTTTCAATAACAGAAGTTTTAAGTTGAGGAAAAGTAAGTATTTGTATTTCTTATACCTTTCTAGCCACACAGAGGACTGAGCCAATCAGACTGACTACTAGTAAACAATCGGAACAGAGTAAAAAAGTAGAGAAACAGCTCATAGACGACACAACACAATTAGTGTCCATGTTGTCCTCCTCGAAAACCAGTGGCCTGTCCACCCAGTGGCTAGAAGCATTGTTTAAGGAGGATTTATTCACCGCTGCACTAGATGAAATGTCGGTGAATATTCCATTCCTTTACGAACTACTGAACAAGCTGGTGGGTGACACAGGATGCAAGAGGGCAACTATAGCGATGATCTACGCCATGATATTGAATAGCAGAAACAGACGAGTATCTGCCTTACAGAAGTGTATGACTGTAATTGCTGTAAAATATCATGCAGATAATAAGGTTTGATGTATGTCTGTGTTAATACTTTGATCAGCAAGAAATTGACTTAGAAAATTATTATATTAATTTATAAAATTAAAAAAAAAAGTTTTAATTCTGAGATGAAAACTTTAAAAAAATGTCTCGTGAACTTGTGGAAAAATGAAGTCAGCAGATATTGACTACAGATTATGGAGTACTTGTAACACATCTGCCTGACCTCTCTGTTGTCTGTCTGTCTGTTAGGACATCCATCTATCTGTCCATCTGTTTGTTAAAAATACTGGCTTTGCGACCATAATTTAACACTTTGTCAAAAATGAAGAAAATGTAGAGGACATTGTTGACCCACAGTGACATTAAATAAGGGAGTATAACACTATAATTATACTCATGAACTGGAATGATCTTGTTAAAAGAAACACTTATGAATTCACGAAAACAGTCTTTATGAAAACAAAATCATGAAAAGTTTTATTTGGTTTATTTACTTATTACACAATTGTTAACACGGGAAATGGAATATTGTTTTTCTATTTACTATAACAAACAACACACATCACGCTGCTCTTAACCTGTATACATTGTATTTATCAATTAAGTTGAGTGTTAAGGTCTTCGAACATTCTCCCCAACATTGATGGATATAGCCTATTTCCATCAACTGACTAAATAGACAGTTCTAAATAGTATTAATTAATAATGTATACTTTGAGAGCTAGACTTACATATTTAAGACTATTACATTTTGAATTCTCAATACCATTTAGCCTAAAATATGTCAATAACAATGCCAAGTGTTACAGATTTGCGATACATGCATAATTATTACCAACAACAGTTCAACAAATTTATACTTTAATTCCAGTAATAATGGAATTATAAATGGATGCATAATTACAATTCTTTTCATAACTCGTCTCATCTATGGTTTTTATCATGAAACTGATAGTCATACTTATCATAACTTATGACATGCATACATATACCTGTTGCTATGCATATCTTCCCTAATTTTCTTGTTAAGAGTAATCGATTCCTTGAATCCGTACATATACACATTCAAACTTTACATCCCTATAAGTACTTGACTGTTTTGTGAAATCAAGTATCTAATTTCAACTATAATTGTACATGACAATGAAGCACCTTGACAACTGAATACAAATCCATTTTATAATCAATGATGTATAATATTAATAAAAAGGACAAATATCAATTCACATGAATTGCAAAGATATCAATTTACTTGAATTTCAGACTGCCTTGTCTATTATTCATTCAACCTTATCAAACAATATTGAATATTGTTTGACAACACAGACAACTGACATCTGAAAAATGCATATCACTTACTCAACAAGTAATTATTCAAGAAAGATAACTCAACTATACAAACATAGAAGTTCACCATATTTACCTCCCTTAATAAAACATGTTGAAACTAACTTAATTATAATTATTTAATGTGCATAATCCCTTTTTATCTGATTTTTCACAATTTCTCCTTTTTATTAATGGTAAAAACATCTTAACTAGTGCTTATTTTGAAATAAAGTCAAGTAATAAGTAAGCAAAATTGTGAAGTCAATTTTCTATTTGAATTATAAAACAAGATGAATGCATATCTAGCTTCATGTTACATTGATATATGGAAAGAACTAAAGATATAGTTAAAATAGAGTTGTCTTATGATATTTTTACATTTTCCATTTGCTTCTATAAACAATAAATTTTTATTTTATTTTTACAAGTACACAACCAGTTTGAACACAACATTGTGATCATGAATAATAAAAAGATCAATATAAACACAGGCAATGTTCATAAACATTAGAATAAAATGAAATTAGCAACAAAGTACAGCAATTTTTTACATACAAAATTTAATTTTACAGTTTTCTAGTTTCTTGTTCCACACTGATCTTCAGATTGTTCCTGAGATGTTCTCGTGAAAATTATACTGGCATCATTATTAAAATTACTAACATTGTTTTGGCATATAGGGAATTATGCTTCAATATCCCTGTATCGCTGAAAGTAGCTCAGGCCCCTAGTCCCCCGAGTTATAACTCGTATTAGCTACTCTGTGGCACGGGTATCATCGGGCGCCACCCGACTCATTGTAGCTAGGTTCGGCTTATATCGGCTTCTCCCATTTAAAGTTTAAAAATCCGAGTGTCACTTGTGTTCGGAGGCACAGCACTTAAATTGAACACACATTTTTAAGACTTGTTCTGTCTTTATCAGGTGTAAATGAACACACATTTTTAGACTTGTTTTGTCTTTATCAGATGTAAATGTACACACATTTTATAGACTTGTTTTGTCTTTGTAAGATGTATAATGGTCACACATTTTTAAGACTTGTTTTGTCTTTATCAGATGTAAATGAACACACATGTTATAGACTTGTTTTGTCTATATTAGATGTAAATGAATACACATTTTTAAGGCTTGTTTTGTCTTTATCAGATGTAAATGAACACACATTTTAAAGACTTGTTTTGTCTTTATTAGATGTAAATGAACACACATTTTTAAGACTTGTTTTGTCTTTATCAGATGTTTCTTTCACTCTTCACACTTCACTAAAATGAATCCTAGACTATTATCTCACTTGTTCAAGTGTACATTTTTACAATTTGAGCAACATCCATTTGGGTTTCCTGAGTATTGTGTTTCACTGAAACCGAAGTGTTTGACCAGCAGCAATCTTAGACAATTAACATCATCTTGGCAGTACTGTATTATTGAATCTGATATACCCTTCCTAGCCTTTGATATGTCATTATTAGTGTAATACAAGATAGCTTCAGAAGATTGACCTTTTCTTCCGGCTCGACCTATATCCTGCATGTAGGCCTCCAAACTGGTAGGTGGTCTACAGTTAATTACCCTTGATATACTTGGGGCATCTAGTCCCATTCCTAAAGCAACTGTCGCAAGAACAAGGCGAATTGTTGGTTTCTTCTTGCACAAGTCACTCACAATAAAGGATTTCATTGCTTTTGTATAATCCTTATGATACTGAGCAAATATTTTATTCTCCGGAATTTTCTTACCAGTATAATGTCTTTTACCTAAATAAGAATTAAGGTACTGGTAAAAATAACCCAATGCCTCCAAACTTTCAACATACATGATAGTTACTGGGAAGTCACTCAATTTATCAGTTAGCTCCACTGCCACTGGCTCAATCAATGAGTCCAACTTATCATTTTTTTTATATTTGGTAATCTTGACCTTTTACTTATATAAATATTGGGTCTATCCTGATAAACAGTTCACATTTATATTAATTTATATGAATAATGTGTGACGTTGTTATTTTCCAAACGGGGATGAGGGTGGAGTGGTATTTGTCGGTTGATGACACATTGATAAATTTTTGGACACCACATGTCAGTTATTAACCACAATGTTTACACTCCGACAGATGTAGAACCATAATGTACATATTTAACACTCAACTGGTAATGTATATAATGCTTAATTATATAATGTGTGACCGTATTCGGGTGACCTTAAATCAACGTTTGCTAGAACATACGCAGATGTGGCAATTATAATAAGTATATTGTGATAATCTTATTTTCAGCATATAATTATAATGGCAAATACGCAATAAATGATGTATTCGACGAATAAAAAACATATCCATTTGATAATTTCTGAGTAGTAATAAATATATTAGATGCACACAAACAAATATGTTCAATGGAGATTCCCTAAACATTTCCCGATGTGTACAGTGTTATTGTCGAGGACCAAAATATTACTGAAGTACATACCGACACCACAATAACATGCATTGTTATTTATCACACTTCTTTGTATTAGAAAGATAAAAATAATGTAATACTTGTTTTATGGAATTCGGAAAATGCTCGTCATTAAATGTGGGTAACAATCTGCTGAGTTTACACATGCAATAGTTCTGGTAAGATGTTGTGAAGATAATGATGAACATGTTTTGTGAGCACTTCAAACGCACTGTTGATAATGTCTCAATATGATATGCACTACATGTACGTGCTAACTGACAGTGCATCTCCAAAATGTCACAATATAGGTAGAAAGGTACACCATAATAGACATACAATATATATATATATATATATATATATATACACTTTACTGGTGTGGTCTCATTTGGTCTTGGCAGTATGCGTTCTGCAAACAGCAAAATGCTGCGCACAGGCGTACTTGGTTATATTTCGCGGTATATAACGCGGTATATAACTGCATACCACCCCTTAAACAACCAAAATAACTCTTCATATCGTTTAAATGTTTGTATTTTAAAAGTTAAATACATAACACCAACACAATAAAAACAGAGCTATTTGTCACATTTGTTTGTATTTGCAAGACAAAACAAAAAAATGTAAGCAATGTATTATGGCATACGGAATCGGGGCTTTCCGTCATTAAATGTGGGAAAAAATCTGCAGTTTACAGATGAAATAGTTATGGTACGATGTTGTGAAGATAATGATGAACATATTTTGGGAGCACATAAAACACACATTAGATAATGTCAGAATATGATCTGACAATGAATCTCCAAAATGTCACAATAAAGGTAGAAATATTTATCACACTCCTTTGTTTTAGCAAGATAAACAAAATTAATGTAACAAAATTAATGGAACACGGAATCGGGACTGCTCGTCATTAAATGTGGGTAACAATCTGCTGAGTGTACAGATGAATATTTCTGGTAAGATGTTGTGAAGATAATGATGGACATGTTTTGTGAACACTTCAAACGCACTGTTGAAACTGGCTAAATATGATTTGCACTAAGTTTTATCTGAAAATGCATATCCAAAATATTACAATAAAGGTAGAAAGGTACACCATAATACAGAAAAAACATGAACACACCATACTAATGTGGCTTCATTTGGTCTTGGCAGTATGCGTTCTGCAAACAGCAAATGCTACGCACAGGCGTATTTAGTTTAATATCGCAGCAGCCAACGGTAGGTTGGACATAAACGGCATCGTTAAATACAATAGACCCTGTCAATCGCAAGTTTTCACTGCTCCGTGAGTGGCTGTAAACAATAATTTGATGAGACGATCAACTTATCTCTCCTGCGTCGTATGCATTATAATTAGACCGCCGTAACGATAGTGAATATAGGTAAACAAATATGCAACTTATAATTCCCAAAGTATGCATCTGTTATTGGTGGACATAACATTGCTGTACGATAGCATTCCCTAAAACTGTAATCTTATTTTACAATCGATAAAACATCAACAGCACACCGTTCAATCGACCAACGCAACGTCTGAGGTTCATCCATCGGCTGAGCTAGTAGATACATGTCGGTTAAAAGCGAAGTTTAAGTATTTGCCTATTTTTTATATTTACGTATTGAATTCAGCAGGTGTGCGTGTGTTCTTTGAGAGCCTAAGTAAGAAGGACTTTGTGAACGTTATCCCTACCTTCCTAGCTGCTTACTTTTAAAGAAATCCCTTAGAATGTGGTCAAAAATCAAACAACATTCACCACTCTCTCAGTCAAACTCTAATTACACTGGATATAGACCAAAAATTAAAATGAACAACATTTTATTGAAATCTTTAATCACTTGTCTTCGGTTATTCCAAATTACAGCATCCCACATGACTCACAACATTTTTATCAACGATTAAACTCGAGTGGGGTTTGAAAAACGGCTCAAGACAACGGTCGTGGCTACTTATTAGATGTTCATTCAGTATTGTTATTTCACAAAACAGTATGTACTCGTGTGATCTGTATAACGCTTTCACATAGTTCATAATTGAAAATGATAACATTATTCACAAGGGAAACACCCCAGTTTACGTTCATTGAACACGCATTACGATTTTGCCCCTTGCCATGTTATACTTACCAAAATTATTACTCCAAATTATTGGTAGGATTGCGTTCCCCCCACTGTTCATTAAATGTTATTTTGTCCATCGCAAATATAGCAAGTGTACATACTAGTTTGTATGAATGGGTGCTCGTTAAACGCTTATGGCGGTTTTGTCGTATATGTGGTCTGCGTTCCATGTTGGTTTGTATGTGGTCTATTTAGGGACCCGTTGTGGTTTACGGAGCGTTTTCCTTTCCAGTGTTATTTGTGACGATTTTTGACGATGCTGCTTCAGCAAAGCAGATTGTCTAAATTATCATACCGTGAACAAATTCTTCATAATGGCGACCTATGTTAAATACCGAGCCAGTCCGATTGAGTTAGCTCAATTTTCTCAATCGGCATACTGTACCTCGCTGATTATCATTGATAAAGGAAAAGGCAGCTTGGTTCAAATTCATCGAGATATTCGGGACAGGAATTAGACACCCTAATTTGTTTTTCCACCAATTTTGTGTTCGCACCAAATTTGTGTTCGTACCCAAATTTTTTTCGTACCCATTTTTTATCGTACCCAAATTTTGTATCTCTAAAAATGTATGCACCGGTACTTAGGCTGAATGGGTCAAGTTCCCAACGGGTACTACTTCCCAGTACCCCGGGTACTTTGAAGTATACTTCACCGTACACCGATTTTCAAATGATACTTTTTTGGTACCCCTGTATACTTACAGGTACCCCATCTTTCCAAATAAAATATGTTACCCACATTTTTTTCGTTCCAAAAATATTTCGTGCACAATTTTGTTTCGTACCCAATTTTTTTTTCCCATTTTTTTCATACCCAATATTTTTTATATCTTTTTTCGTGCCCAAATTGTTTTCGTACCCAAATTTTTGTTGGCATATTTTTTTCGTAGCCTCAATTTCCGTATCCACATTTTTTTCGAACCGAAAATGTTTGTACCCGAATTGTTTCCATACCCCAAATTTGTGTACTCACATTTTTTTGTACCCATATGTGCAAAAATGTGGGTACGAATATTATGGGTACGAAACAAAATGTGTGTACGATTATTTCTTGTACGAAAAAATAATGCCAATCAAGCCTCTTGTTCTTAATAAAGTTTGTGAAAGAACTGTGGATTGTCTAAAAGTCCATGTACACTGCAGCTATGCAAAATCTTAAATTAAGGATGCGGATAAAATACAAGCAATACAATTTACACAATTGTGGTGATGTATATTAACTTGAATTGATGCTTTTATACACAACCTCTTAAAAACATCATCACACCAGTACTGTCAGTACTTTGATTTACAAAGCTTTATATATATCCGTTTGTGTGTGAATGACCTCACGGCTTGTACCCTTCTTATACTTAAACTGGTTTTTACATTAACACCGTTTAAAACTTGGCAACGGGAGGAACTGCATGACCGTGTTTTTATTATTGTCTTTATGCAAGGCGTTTTTGTTATAAGGAAGTCACGCAGTATTTGTTCTAACGAATATGATATTACATCGATCACATATTTTATTTTAACACGGAATACTGATTGAGAGTCAAACATTCAGTTGAACAAAGTGCACACAATTTGTTTTCTCAATTCTTCGAGCCTGTTAATGAACATATACAATACAAAATAAATAAATGTAGCATTTCTGTTTTCGAGTTTGTATCGATATATCCATGTTCAGGTGCGTAAAGCTCATGCTTTGTTGCTAGTGGATGTTCGCTTGCGTTTAAGGATGTTGCGGTCCTCATGCTTACTACCGAATTACCTTTGCCCTTCGGATGAGGTAAGCATTAAGTTCTCTAGTTTTCGCAATTTGTAATCAAAGCAATGTTGTAATTTTTGAACCTGTTAATTCAATCGAAGCACATAATGACGTGTGTAATCTTGTTAAGAATTAAAGGATTGGTACGATGAAATTACAGCTTTACGTGTGCCAGTTGTGGTAAAGCGTTTGGTAGTGATAAAAAAACAGAATCTAGAACTATTGCAATTCATTTACAAGCAAGTGTTTGTAACGGTTAACAATTTTACCCTTGAAAATGTCTAGCATTAATTACACAGCTTGCCTTTTTGTACCAGCACATACATCATTGTATTTTGGACAATGAACACCGCAATAACTACGTAAACATAAAATCTGACTCCGTAATTTAACGTAAGAATCTATTTCAACACGGCTCGTTGTTCTGTCCTCAAGTGTATCTCCTTTAAATGATGTATTTGCGACAGAGAGCGAAAACTTTAAAGAAAAAAGATCTCAACTAGTTTTAATATTTCTTACGTGGATGTATCCGGCTGTGATTCAAAGTATTTTACATATGCAACAATATATGTTTTTAAATAGCAACTTCAATAGCAACGCCACTCAAAAGTACACACACATGTGCATTTTGCGAAATTAACCATATCAGTTTATGACAGCATCGTATCATTGCTCAACATATTTGATGACACTGCAACTGTCAATAAATTATTATATTTCACCATGTTTGTGCAGTTGAAGGCGAGCGATTAGCTTCTTAACATGATTCGAGTACTTCTGCTTGTGTGCTTTCTTTTCAGAGGCAAAGTGTTTGGTGAAGAGCCAGATTTTATAAACGAGCATAGTATACAAAATAAATATCTGCATTTGGAACAGTCCAAAGTCGATGCCAACGAAAGGATTGCTGCTTTGGAGAGACAATTGCAAGGTATATTAGCGTGTTGCATTGAATTATTTACAAATTGCTGCTCTGTGCCACTTATATGTAAATAATGCATGCATTTTAATGACGGTGTATGATAAGTATGTTTTTTGTGCTAACACATTTAATTTCATAAGTTTGTTCTTATCATGTCATTACGAACTTGTTACATTTAAGCTCGCTATGAAACATATAAACTGGATTATTACTTTTTGCATCATTGTGTATGTTTGTAAGTATGATTTTGTGCTAACACATTTAATTTCATAAGTTTGTTCTTATCATGTCATTACGAACTTATAACATTTAAGCTCGCTATGAAACATATAAACTGGATTATAACTTTTTGCATCATTGTGTATACTCATTATTTAAATTAATCATGTTCATATCATTGATATCAAACAATGCAATCGTGCTATTTTCTTAACAGTCATGTGTATATCGTATTGCTTCTAATATCATATATACAATACAAAATGCACAGTACAATATCCATTTTAGGCAAAACAACACCATCCCCGAAGACCCCGTTCGTCAACATACGTCCACTGGGGCATAACAACGTGTCCGAATGTGACAGCTACAACTCTGATTTACAGCGGACAGTTTGGATATGGACATTATACACACCCATGCTCAGGAAAATATGTTTGTCTGCCGAAAGACGCACAATATTGTGAATACAGTGAGCAGGCTGATATCTCAAGGTCAAAGATGTACGGTGCCGAGTACGAAACACAATGCAGTCCGGTTTTAAATCATCTTCACGACCGTGACGTCCCATGCGCTGTTTGCTTTGTAAGACTGAAAACAACCTTGATGATACCTGGCCGTGTTTCGTGCTTCAGCTGCTGGACCAAAGAGTACCGGGGATATCTGATGGCAGAGTATGAAAAACTTCACGGCAAGGGATATGTCTGCATTGACAAACATCCCGAATCGCGGGACGCCGGCTTTTCGAACGGTAACGGAGCTCTGTTCTACTTGACAGAAAGCCGATGTGGCTCTCTGAGATGTCCTCCGTATAGCAGAGCTACCCTGCGTCGTTTGTTCAACAACCTCATAGATATGAGCGTAATACATGAAGCAATTAAATATGGTATGCACATATATCGTGCATGACCTTACGTCCCTCAGTTTAAATAAACATTTATTTACGTTAAACACATATGTTTTATTATATACACTATTTATTTATATTATCTATTCTAAAACACGTTACTAACAAACTGAAATTATGCCACATATGTTTGACTTTTAATGCACATTTTATGCTACCATTGTTCTCAAAACCGAAGAAGAGCATTACACAAAATTTAATATAAAATCGTTTTTTATTATAATCTGCAATGCATTTCAGAAAAAAACAACATTCATGCACATAACGTAATAAGTATAAAAAGAAAATTAAAAAGCCAGTGTGACACTTGCTTGTAAACGGCTATCAAATATTGATGTTTAATCTTTGTTTTGGATTTGATGTATGTATAATGCATACCATTGTTTAATCAATAAAAAATCAATCGAGCAACGTATAATTATGAGTATAACTATAAATGTATCTATCTATCTTATGTGTGTGTTTTTATTTGCCTTAGATAATGTAACAATTAAATTATAGCAGACAGGTGTAATTTATAATTGACTGCATACGTGTCTGTGTGGATTCGAGCAAATTTTTAAAACTGGACACACTCCTTTGGATCAATATGCAAACACGCACGAGGCTTATCTATCTCTGACTTCAATTAAATTTGGTTCGTAATAGCATTTGACAAAGTAATTATTTTTCCTGGGCTAAGTGTAATATTAACTTACCCCGCTAACGTTTACAGAAATCAATCATTTGCATTAACCGTTTCAATGCGCTGATCACAGTTTTATCTAACAACATATTAGTACATTACATCGAATTCAGATCCGAGCACAAAGCGCGATACAAAATGCATATTTTGTCCATATTAATTTCAATTTTGTGCACAACACATGTCCTTCATTTTGAGTGTTAAAATTACGTATGGTATCAGCCAATATGAAGTTTCCACAGTCACTCATGGATGGAACACGGAGGGGAGATACTACTTCGTTTAACCTGTTCAGCCATTCTGTTAGCTTTAATACAAACCGTCTTACGCAACACTATTAGCCAAACAACCACAGCCAATTCAATAAAATACCATAATTTCATAAGGATGCGTACTATACGAACGCCTTTTTGTTGTTTTTTTTGCCTCATTAAATTTGTTCAGAACCCAATTGTTCAACATTGAAACCAATCCGGTGACAAGTCATATTCAGAAGTACAAGTGGGGGCCGCTGAGGGAAATGAATCTTCAAGCACGAACACACAGCTTAATGCTGCAACTGTACATCATTTAATGTTCTAGCAAAAACGACAATATATGTCAAAAAATGTACTCGTTGACAAAATGAATAGGAAACTATATATTCAGTGAATATATCGTATGCGTTTCAAACTGGACACTTCGGGATAAGTAAATATAAGTTCATTTCATTGTATGAGTTTGAACTATAATCACTCTTGTTCGGTCCAGAGAATTAAATGAGAAATTACTTTATTCGTTAAACCTTTATATATATATGAGATAACAATAACCCAAACATGAAACAGTATTCATCCCTATAATGTAAAATGCACCTGAGATCTCATTCGTATGCATTATAAGTATTCATTGATTAAGACCAGGTAATTTTTGAACAATAAATTGAATGTTTATTTAGGATATAACATGAGGTAGTCACAAATTACTGTCAAACCATTACGATTCGACAGGATGAGATTTCGTGTTTGTGTTTATGTAATGGGCTGTTAAATTCGTAGATTTCGTTTGTTCAAGATACTAATTGCATACACATAATTGTACCATGTGAGCCAGACGTTAGTTTCAAAAAGTGTGCTTCACTGTGGGAAGTGAGTCCACAAATCGACATGTCCATTAAATGAACGATGCCTGCTACGCAAAACAGGGCATATCACCATGGGAGAAGAGGTCATACTTAAAAGTGTCATTGTAAAAGTGGACGCCTATTTCACAGATTAAACAAAATCAAATTAAAAATTCGAAGCCATTCACAGCACAATGTTTATACAGATCAGGGGAAGAAGGCAAGGGTCACGTGCCGTCACCAGATGGTCCCAAAGGTCATACATTGTTTATTATTTATATATGATTTAAATACAACAAGCTGATTTTCAAAACTGCACAGTACCATTTTAAGTGCAGTACCGCCAATCCGATTCAAAAACGCCTTGAAAAGGCCTTTCCACGTTTTGATTAATTGATAAAATAAAAATAAAACATTGTTTCAGATTCGCAAATTTTCTTTGTAGTTATGATAGTTGTGAAGAAACAGTAATGCTGAACATTTACCATGCTCCTAAATATTAACTATATGCATCTTTTGACGATTTAAAAACATGAAAATCATAAAGCGTTGCAACGCGAAACGATGGAATAATTTGGCGAGTTCCGTTGGTGTCGTTATATTTTGCGATACAACGAGGATTGCTTATATAAAGTACAAAATACATCATGCATTGTATGAGCACAGATGGCCGAGTGTTCTAAGCGAGCGATAGACTTTTACTCCAAGGGTCAGTGGCTCGAGCCCAGTTGAGGGTTATTTTTTTTTCTTTATTTATGTGTATTCTTGTTGTTTTACTGGAGCTTTTTAGATCTATTGCTTACACTTATCAGTATAAAGCATTTACTGACAAGCTTAAATACATGCACACATTTGTAAAAAGGCACCTTTAAAAGACAAATATGCATCAAAATAACCTCAAAGTCGCATATACATGAACATTATAAATCTGCCTTCCGGTGCATCTATTTACTTTACTCCTGAACTCAGTTAAAAGCTCTTATAACTATGTATTACACCTCTTACAAATCCATCCATACAAATAGCATAAACATTATTTGAATATATGAACACAAATAAAATGCATAATTCAAAATAAGCATGTTCATGGTTTAGCGTATATATATAACCACAACTGTCCACAGATGGAGCGGTGACATGCTGAAAAAAGTTCTGCATTGGATAAAGGCAGCTGTTTCCATACTTTTTGGAAAACACCGTATACAATCGAATATGATTATTTGATTGATTGAACATGAACACTTTACTGATATTTCATTTGTACAAAGTTATTGTCCAATTTCGCAATAAATCATGATATATTTGCACAGATAGTGTTATGTTGATTCTCACCTATTTTATGGCAGTTTTTGGAAGTACATAACATTTTAAAAAAAATCAGCGAAATAATTTTGATGAGTGTAATGTATATTATTTGTCTGCGTATATTGCTGAGTTTTTTACGAAATGTGTTTTTAGAGTCATTAAAAAACAACACTACGCTTTCCTTGTATTAGTTATTCTTAGCTGTTATTCTAGGTATCCATACATATCCATAGGACTCACATGACTGAGGTTTTGACGAAGTGTGTTTTAATATTATAAATGGTGTAAGATTACGGTTTACGATTTAATTAAACTAGTTATTCTTAGCTGTTATTCTAGGTATCCGTCCACGTTTCATTTGTTTCATTTGTTTTGTTTTACTTCAATCATTATTTTATATAATGAGATCAGGCATACCTCCTTGAAAATCAAAATGCAATATTTCGTAAAAGTGTAATGAAAAGGCTAAATTAACTTTTGTAATAAGGAGAAAGATATTAAACGATTGAACGTTGATTTGTGCTAATGTATGATTACATTATTAATTGTAAATGGGATATTTTGCATCGCTTAAACAAAAACTATAAATTGCGTGAGCGTTCAATTTCGATTCAGTATTCATACTTTTATTGCAAACTGAGTACAAAATGTATTTTATAATAAGGTCCAAACAAATTAATGCACTCATTTTAATAATTGAATACATTGAATCGTCTTCAAAGTTATATTAATGTTGAATACATGTTAACGCGAACAACTTAAAAATAAATAATATGGTTGAAACCACCTAATAGGTGGTTTTAAGAAGAAACTGCATTTAAACGAAAAATGGTAAGGGTAATTAGTAATTGGTAAAATTGACAAGAATATCTGGATGAGTATACAGCTTCAAAAGCGCAAACTACTTTTAATGAGTTTTCTTTCCAAGTAGTTGCTTTGGGAGGGAAATACGTGTCATGCTTTTTTGAACGGAGCTGAGATGTAAAGAAGTCGATAGGGGCTGTACGCATCATTCATGTTTTGATACCATCTTATAATGTCTCACTTAAAATAAAAAATACGGATTTTTGTATTTGCTGTCGCCATCTAATACATGTAGAAGCTACACATAAATTTAATGAGTCATTTAGTTGAAGGTTATATTAAACTTGTTATTTCGTCTGTACGTTTAAGAGCTCCTGAGCTCAATGGACAATTAAAATGGTGTATATCGTTAATATTCCGTAATGCCTCTTTTTTCAAACGAAATGATGCAATACATACTTCATAAATAATTTGATTTATATGTAACTGATAAAGTGTGTGTGTGTTCGCGATTGCACAATAAAATAAAGTTATAGAAATTGCAAAAGTACAATATTGTATTTTAACCACCAATAATACATGCATTGTTTGGGAATTCGTAGTTATATCAGTAAAAAAAATATTAATTAATGCGAGTTTTGCACAAAAGATCGTTGTTGAAGTTTTCCACCAAAATGAACAGACATGCAACTATCTAACACAATTTATTTCTAAATATCTATGATAAAGCACATTCAAATTGTATGCAGGGGGAAATTTCGACGTTTTGTGCAGCTATTTCTGTTGTCAATACCGTCACTCCGGAAAAAGTCTGCATATTTAATATTCGGCATTAAAATGTTGACTCATCTGAATCACAGTTATTTATTTAAACTTACAAATTGAAACTATTAACACAAGTGGTGCAACCAACAACAATCCCCTTCAACGTGTTCAATAAGCTAACCTATTGTTCCGTGCTATTATAAATATAAATGGCTTTCAAAAAAGGAAGATAATTCTATGAATTTAAGAGATGAAATAGGATATGAATTTATAACAAGGATACGACCATATACTATCGTTTATATGCAAAAACCTAATACCGGATAGTTTCTTTTATGTCTTTGAGACTCCGTATGTGAGCCTATAGGAATCACAAGGTCAAGTCCAAGATCGATACAGAGTCTCTAGGAGTCATTTGGATTCGACCCAGAAAGGAAATACGCCAAATGTCTGATACTTATTAGGCTACGGCTATGTCATGCAGTCATGAGGCAACGCCCATAGGCTACCCATACGGTCGTGTGTCTTTAGTCAGACTTTCTTAAAAAGGTTAAAGGTTAAAGGTGCGGTTTATAGTCTGCTTCGATATACATCTTCAGCCGACTTCACAATCACCCCCCCCCCCCCCATTCACAAAAATATTGCAGATAAATTTACATTGGTGTACTTTACATATCTGTTTTACATACGGACTGTGTTTTCGACGAAAGGTGTTTTGAAAATTATAGATGATTGAACTTTATTTTTTACGCTTTCCTAGTATTGGTTATGCTTAGCGGTTTTTCTAGGTAACCATACATGTCTATTGTACTTTCGTTTCTTTTATATGTTGGCGAAATGTGTTCTACACTAATCGAGATTAATGTTTACGATTTCATAGTACTAGTTATTACAAGCTGTTATTCTTGGTATCCGTCCACGTTTCATTATTTATTTTTTTTACTGTTGTTATTTTCTTTGATACGATAGTGCATTACTTCTTAAGAAATCAAATCACAAAATGCAGTGGTTCGTAACAGTGTAACTATAGGCAAAATGAACTGTTTTGAAAAGGAGCAAGAAATATAACGATTAAGCATACGTGTGTGAAGTTAGCCTATTTAGCCTATTTAGCCTATTTAGCCTATTTAGTACATAGGTTGAAACAAACATCCTATTTAGCCTATTTAGCCAATTTAACAGCCTCTTCAGCCTTTTTAGCCTAGTTTAGCCTATTTAGCTTATTTAGTAAATAGGTTGAAACATACATCCTATTTAGCCTATTTAGCCTATTTAGCCTATTTAGCCTATTTAACAGCATTTTCAGCCTATTTAGCCTATTTAGTATAAAGGTTAAAAAACATCCTATTTAGCCTATTTAGCCTATTTAACAGCCTTTTCAGCCTATTAAGCCTATTTAGTACATAGGTTGAAACATACATCCTATTTAGCCTATTTAGCCTATTTAGTACATAGGTTGTAACAAACATCCTATTTAGCCTATTTAGCCAATTTAACAGCCTCTTCAGCCTTTTTAGCCTATTTTAGCCTATTTAGCTTATTAAGTAAATAGGTTGAAACATACATCCTATTTAGCCTATTTAGCCTATTTAGCCTATTTAGCCTATTTAACAGCATTTTCAGCCTATTTAGCCTATTTAGTATATAGGTTGAAACGCACATCCTATTTAGCCTATTTAGCCTATTTAACAGCCTTTTCAGCCTATTTAGCCTATTTAGTACATAGGTTGAAACATACATCCTATTTAGCCTATTTAGCCTATTTAGTACATAGGTTGAAACAAACATCCTATTTAGCCTATTTAGCCAATTTAACAGCCTCTTCAGCCTTTTTAGCCTATTTTAGCCTATTTCGCTTATTTAGTAAATAGGTTGAAACATACATCCTATTTAGCCTATTTAGCCTATTTAGCCTATTTAGCCTATTTAACAGCATTTTCAGCCTATTTAGCCTTTTTAGTATATAGGTTGAAACACACATCCTATATAGCCTATTTAGCCTATTTAACAGCCTTTTCAGCCTATTTAGCCTATTTAGTACATAGGTTGAAACATACATCCTATTTAGCCTATTTAGCCTATTTAGTACATAGGTTGAAACAAACATCCTATTTAGCCTATTTAGCCAATTTAACAGCCTCTTCAGCCTTTTTAGCCTATTTTAGCCTATTTAGCCTATTTAACAGCCTTTTCAGCCTATTTAGCCTATTTAGTACATGGGTAGAAACATACATCCTATTTAGCCTATTTAGCCTATTTAGTACGTAGGTTGAAACAAACATCCTATTTAGCCTATTTAGCCAATTTAACAGCCTTTTCAGCCTTTTTAGCCTATGTCAGCCTATTGAGCCTATTTAGTAAATAGGTTGAAACATACATCCTATTTAGCCTATTTAGCCTATTTAACAGCATTTTCAGCCTATTTAGCATATTTAGCCTATTTAGTATATAGGTTGAAGCATACATCCTATTTAGCCTATTTAGCCTATTTAACAGCATTTTCAGCTTATTTAGCCTATTTAGCCTATTTAGTACATAGGTTAAAACATACATCATATTTAGCCTATTTAGCCTATTGAACAGCATTTTCAGCCTATAGTTAACAGTATTTTCAGCCTATTTAGCCTATTTAACAGCATTGTAATTATATTTAGCCTATTGAGTACATACGTTGAAACATACATCCTATTTTGCCTATTTAGCATATTAAACAGCCTATTTAGAAAGTTTAGTACATAGGTTGAAACATACATTGTATTAAGCCTATTTTGCCTATTTAACAGTCTTTTCAGCCTATTTAGCACATGCCTATTTAGCCTATTTAACATCCTTTTCAGCCTTTTAAGCATATTTAGAACATAATATTGAAACAAACATCCTATTAGCCTATTAAGCCAATTTAATAGCCTCTTCAGCCTTTTTAGCCTATTTAGCCTATTTAGTAAATAGGTTGAAACATACATCCTATTTAGCCTCTTTTACAGCATTTTCAGCCTATTTAGCCTATTTAGTACATTATTTGAAAAATACATCCTATTTAGCCTGTTTAGTCAATTTAAAAGCCTCTTCAGCCTTTTTAGCCTATTTAGTAAAAAGGTTGAAACACATATCCTAATTAGCCAATTTAGCCTATTTAACAACATTTTCAGCCTATTTAGCCTATTTAGAACAGTAGTTGAAACATACATCCTATTTAGCCTTTTTAGCATATTTAACATCCAATTTAGAAAGTACATATGTTGAAATAAACACTGTATTTAGCCTATTAAGCCTATATAACAGCCTTTTCAGACTATTTAGCACATAGGTTGAAACAATCAACATCCTATTTAGCATATTTAACAGCCTTTTCAACCTATTTAGCTTATTTAGAACATAGGTTGAAAAATACATCCTATTCAGCCTTTTTTACAGAATTTTCAACATATAAGCATATTTAGCCTATGCAGTACATAGGTCTTAATATACGTCCCATTTAGCCTTTTTAACAGCCTTATCAGCCTATTTAGCCTTAGTACATAGGTTCAAACATACATCATATTAAGCCTATTTGGCTTATTTCACAGCTTTTTCAGCCTAATTAGCCAAATTAGAAAGTTTAGAACGAAGGTTAAAAATTACATCCTATTTAGCATATTAAACAGCTTATTTAGCATATTTGGCAAGTTTAGTTCATAGGTAGAAATATACATCCTGTTTAGCCTATTTAGCCCATAGGTTGAAACACACATCCTATTTAGCATATTTAAAAGCCTTTTCAGCCTATTTAGTACATATGTTGAACATAATATCCTATTTAGCCTATTGAACAGCCTTTTCAACCTATTTAGTACATAGGTTGAAACATACTCAGTACATCCTATTTAGCCTATTAAACCGCCTTTTCAGCCTATAAGCCAATTTAGCCTTTTTAGTACAAAGGTTGAAACATATATTCTATTAAGCCTATTAGACAGCCTTTTTAGCATATTTAGCCTATTTAGTACTACGGTTCAAACATACATCCTAGTTAAAATATTTAGCTTATTAAACAGCCTTTTCATCCTATTTAGAAAGTTTAGTACAAAGGTTTTCAAAAATACATCCTATTCAGCCTAGCCTTTTTAGCCTATTTACAAGTTTAGTACATACGTAGACATATACATCATGTTTAGCTTATTAAACATCCTATTTAGCCTATTTAGTCTATTTAACAGCATTTTCAGCCTATTCAGAAAGTTTAGAACAAAGATTAAAAAATACATCCTATTTAGCCTATTTAACAGCCTTTCAGCCATTTTAGAAAGTTTAGTACAAAGGTTAAAAATGCATCTTATTTAGTATTTAACAGCTTATTTAGCCTATTTAGCAAGTTAAGTACACACGTACACATAAACATCCTTCTTAGCCTATTTAGCTAGCCTTTTCAACATCCTATTTAGCCTTTTTAGTCTATTTAAAAGCCTTTTCAGCCTATTTAGAAAGTTTAGTACAAAGGTTTAAACATACATCTTTTTTAGCCTATTTAATAGCCATTTTAGCCTATTTAGCCTATCTAGAAAGTAAGTACAAAGGTTAAAAAAATACATCCTATTTAGCCTTTTTTAGCAATTTTAGTAAATACGTAGAAACATACATCCTATTTAACAGCCTATTTAGCAAGTTAAGTACATACGTAGACACATACATCCTATGTAGCCTATTTAACAGCCTATTTAGCAATTTTAGTAAATACGTAGACACATACATCCTTTTTGACAGCCTTTTTAGCAAGATTAGTACATACGTAGACACTTACATCGTATAAAGCCTATTTAGCCTTTTAACAGCATGTTTAGCAAGTAAAGTACATACGTAGACACATTCATCCTATTAAACCTATTTAACAGCCTGTTCAGCCTATTTAGAATGTTGAGTACAAAGATTAAAAAAACATCCTTTTTAGCCTATTTAACAGTCTTTTTAGCAAGTGAAGTACATACGTAGATATATATCCTCTTTAGCATATTTATCCTATTTAACATCATATTTAAACCCATTTAGACTATTTAACAGCCTTTTCGGCCCATTTAGAAAGTTAAGTACAAAGGTTAAAACATACATCATATTTAGCCTATTTAACAGCCTATTTAGCCTATTTAGCAAGTTTAGTACATAGGTAGACATAAACATCCTATTTAGCCAATTTTACAGCCTATTTAGAAATTATGTAGACACATAAATCCTTATTAACTCATACATCCTACATAGCATATTCAGCCTATTTAACAGCCAATTCAGAAAGCTTAGTACATATGTAGACGCATACATCCAATTAAGCCCATTTAATAGGTTATTGAGCCTATTTAGCAAGTTTAGTACATACGTAGACATATTTATCTTTTTTAGCCTATTTAACAGCCTATTCAGCCTTTTCAGCAAGTAAAGTACATATGCACATGCATCCTTTTTAGCCTATTTAACAGCCTTTTTATCAAATTTAGCAAAGTTAGTTCATAAGTTGACACATAAATCCTATTTAGCATATTTAGCAAGTTTAGAACATACATGAATGTAGACTCATACATCCTAATTAGAATATTTAGCCTATTTAACAGCCAATTTAGCAAGCTTAGTACAAACGTAGACGCACACATTCAATTTAGCCCATTTAACAGGCTATTTAGCGTATTTAGCAAGTTTCATACATACGTAGACACATACATCCTATTTAATAGCGTATTTAGCTTATTTAGCAGGTTTTGTACATATATAGACACATTCATCATATTTAGCATTATTTGCCAATTGAACAGCCTATTTAGCTTTTTAAGCGAATTAAGTACATATGTTAAAACATATATCATATTGAGCCTATTTAGCTTATTTAACAGCCTTCTCAGGCTTATTATCCTATTTTTTAAGTTAAGTATACAGTTTCATACATGCATCCCATTTAGGCTATGTATTAGCCTTTTTTAGCCGTTTAGCCTACTAGTATTTAGCAAGTTAAGTACAATGGTTAATGCATCATATTAAGTATATTTAATGACCTTTTCAATCTGTTTAGACTATAGCAAGTTTAGTACAAAGGTTTTCTCATACAGCATGAGTGGCCTATATATTAATCGTTATTGAGCATATTTAGTAAGTTCAGTAAATAGGTTCTGGCTTAGTGTACATCCATTGCAGCCTATTTACCACGCGTAGTACATAGGTTGAAACGTACAACCTATTTAGCCTATTAAACAGTCTTTCAGACTATTTATCATGTTTAGTATATAGGTTCAAACATACATCCTAGTTAGCCTATTGAAATGCTTATTTATCAATCTTTTCTGCTTATTTAGAAAGTTTAGTACATATGTTGAAAAATACATCATAACAAGTCTATTTAGCCTATTTTAAAGCCTTTTCAGCCCATTTAGCAAGTGTAGGACAAAAGTGCAAACATACAACATTTAAAGCCTATTTACACAGCTTTTAAACCTATTAAGCAAGTTTAAAGTATGGTTATTACATACTGGGCACGTGTTTTTCCCAGTGTACACCAGTCCCCCACACACACCATCCACGCCACAAACAGATGGAGACTAAATCAAAATTTAATGTCATCTTTGTAAAAATTAAAATATCTTCAATTAAAACTTAAGTACATAGGAATTGACACTGTATTACTACATTTGTTCAAACATTTGCAGTGTAGTAAGTTTATTATTTAGGAGAACATGGACACAATATTTGTACTTACACTATGCGACTACAGGCGGGGAAAGTCTTTGAACACGCGCATGTGAATGAAACGA
This sequence comes from Dreissena polymorpha, assembly GCF_020536995.1. Taxonomy (NCBI): domain Eukaryota; kingdom Metazoa; phylum Mollusca; class Bivalvia; order Myida; family Dreissenidae; genus Dreissena; species Dreissena polymorpha. Next base: position 110,339,649 of record NC_068357.1, on the reverse strand, counting down.
AGTCAATACAAAAAGTTAAGTTTTGTAGTAACATTTGTGCTTTTTTAATGTATTATTGATTGTTATTCAAGTAAAATAATATGGTAGTTGCAGCTAGAATATCAGCAGAAGTTGTAGCAATAAATGCGATCATGGTGATTGTGTAATATTATTGTTGATTGGGGTGTTCTTGGTGTTCATGCTGTTAAAAGAGTTTTTTATTTAAATGTTTTGTATTGCTTTTCGTGTGTTTGGGTTTATAATACAATTGTTGATGTTGATGTATTTAAAAACAACATCAAAACCATTTGATGAAAACAATTAAAATATGTACGGGAAGGATACACAAAAAACAAATTCCATATGCTTGACAATTGTATACACCTTTTAATTGAACTTCATTTAAATTAGATACTAATTATTAGTCATCATTATACATTTTTACTTTCACAACATCACAACAAAAGACGTCCTAAGGGGCTTTTGTCCAAAGGGGCAAATGTCCTAGGGGGCTAATGTCCTATAGGGCTTTTGTCATAGGGGCTTTTGTCCTAGGGGCTAATGTCCGAGAGGGCTAATGTCCTACACTCAGATGATTGTATGTGTTAAACATTGATTGGCGTATACTGTTAAGTTAGGTTTCGCATCTAACTGTTGGAACAAATGTAAAAACGATCGTCCGGGTTGTCAATATAACGTTTGAACGAATGTCCGGGTTGTAAATACAATGTTGGTACGAATATTCGCCTTGTGAACATTAGCGTAGGAACGATTCTGTGGGAACGAAAGTCCGGATACCAGTTTTCACTGTGCGATACATTTTATTTGAGACTTAAATAAAATACTAACAGACGAATGTTCGTTGTATATTGTATAAATATTTTAGAATTTCAATGACAATGGCATGCAAATTTAGGCACATCTGGTGCGGGAGTATGATGTCGCTATTTTTACTGATAACAATCATAAGTACAAAGGCAGCGCGGTATAAAAAGCAGCATCGCGCAATCATGCGGCATGGTCAGGTCGGACCTCAAAGACCTCGTGAAGAGGCCCTTAGGATCTGTAAATAAACTCTGATTTAAATAAAAAAAAGCATGCGGCATGGCGCATGCTCGTGGACAACAGCATAGGTAAGGCTACAAAGACCTCGTGAAGAGGCCGGAGGCAAGTAGGACTCTGATACACACACGCTCGTGGACAACCGTCGTTGCGTCATGCTATTATGAAAACTGATATGATTGATAAGAACACAGGCATTGCGGTATGAAGAGCAGCGGGGCGCATCCTTAATGGTTACCGTCGCTGCGTCAAGGGACCTACACAAACACTGTGATTGTATAGGTCCCTGCTGCGTCCTACTATTTACTGCTAGTGGGATCACTAAAATTACATTGAAATATAAAGAAATGTACCCAAACGTATTTTTTAAATTATGTTGTACCTCGTACTTTCAAATGCATGACATACTAATATTACTTTTACCAACAACAAATTTAAACAATCAAATATAGTGTATAATTTAACTTGTGTGCTTGACTACAAATATTTAACGAAGTTGTGTCATGAAACCCTCAATTTATAAAAAGTATTTATACTATTTTGTATTTGCTTCTCTATTGATATTATCTGAGTTACCATTTGCACTTATAAATACAATCATAATTCAATAACATTTATTAATAATGAAATGATTTAATTAACTTTTGGTTGCAATATTTCAAATCCAAATTTGTGTTTATTATCCGGAAAAATGACAATATTAAGGAATTCATAAATTATATATAAATCATTAATGTTTTATTACATAAGTATAAAATACATATATCCTTCTAAGCCTATTTAGCCTATTTAACAGCCTTCTCAGCCTGTTTAGCATAATTTACAATTTTCTTTAATAATACTTTTAATAATTTTAAACTACATACTACTCAGCCTGTTTAAATTATTATGCAGGTTTATTAAATATGTTGAAATATATATGATATAAAGCATATTTAGTAGACTTTTTCAGTCTAATAAGCGTATTAAGCAAGTTTTTTTAGAAACGGTTGTAACATTCATCCTTGATTAAAAAAGGCTGAAATGGCCGCTAAATAGGTTAAATATGCCAAATCTGATGCAGTTTTAGGCCTTTTTCGAAAGTTTATTATAAATGTTGAAACATATATCATATTTAGCCTATTCAGCAAGTTTATTTAATATTTCGAAACATACATTCTATATAGCATATTTATCAGCTTGTTAAGCCCATTAGCATATTAAGCAAGTTTATTAAAGACGTTAAAATGCATTTTATTTAGCATTTTGAGCTTATTTAGAATTATATTTAGCATATTCAGCAAGTGTATGAAATAGAATGAAATATACAACCCATTTAGCGTTCAAGCATATATAGCGTCCTATGTATTCTGTTCTGCAAGTTAATTAAATAGGCCGAACCATACATCATATTTAGCCTTTAAACAGTCATTGAAGCCTATGAAGCCTTTTAAGCTTGTGTGTTTAACAGATTAAGCACATTTAGCCTATTTAACAGCCTTTTTAATATAGTTAGAATAGTTAGAAAGTTAAAAGAAGAATTTAAATATAGCAATTTTAGCAAGTTTATAAAATTGGTTACAACATGCATTTTAAACACATGTAATCTATTTCGCAGCATATTTGGCAAGTTTAAAAATTATGGAAAAATACAGCCAATTTAGCCTTTATAGCAGTCTATAACAGATAATTAAGCATAACTAACACGTTACATCAATTGAATTAAATACAGCCTATTTAGTCTATTTAACAAGTTTATTAAACAAATCCTATTAAGCTTTCTAAACCTTTTATCAGCCTATGTATCAATTATATAAATTACGATACAATATATAGCATATTTGGCACATCAATCCTTTTAAGATGCTTAAAAATGTTATTAAGCACATTTATTATGTAATAAACACGATTAACCGAGAGTCGTTTTAGCCTTTTGAGAAAGTTTAATTTATAGGTTAAAACATACATCCCATTAAGCATATTAAGCAAGTTTATAAAATATGATAAAATATAAAGGTTATGCAATACATCTAGCCTGTTTATCAGCATATTAAATATAATGACCACATACAGCACTAAATACTAGGTATTAAATACTGCATATTAGGTATTTTGTTAATTAATTTGAAATGTACATCTTATTTTGCACATTTTACATTTTCAGCAGATACATAAGCAAGTTAAAATATTTAAAAATATACAGCTTTTTTATTTAGCTTATTTGAGATAGTATTCATCTTTAAATTTAACATCAGACCGTGTATTTATGGCTAGACAAAGACGTACTCAAAGCTGTACTTGTAAAGACGGATTGTAGGACAAACGGCAACCGGACAATTGGAACCCAGTGTTTTTTGCATACCCGGACAGTCGGCACCCTGTAAATTTGTCGACCTGGACAATAGGCACCCGATTTAATTGTAAACCCGGACAAACGGCACCCGATTTAATACTAAGAAGCAGTTAATGTTGTTTTTTACCAATAAAGACACTTGACTTGATATGGCTTTGTAGGGAAAGAAAATCCCGTCAATACCTTATCGTACTGATTAGTCTAATCCGCTGAATGGTTGTAAAAAAAAAGATCGCTAATTTTTAATATAAATAATACCTGACGGACATTGCGATAGAAAAGTACTATCTTCATGGATTGTGGTGTTTTCAAATAATATATTGTATACATATATTGGGTCAATCACATTTTTTACTAAACCAATGAGCGGTTTAGACTAATTAGTTAAACAAGGTGCTGACGGGCTAAATCGATTGTCTTTCGGGTGCCGTTTGTTCGGGTTTACAATTAAATCGGGAGCCGATTGTCCGGGTCGATATATTAACAGGGTGCCGACTGTCCGAGTATGCAAGAAAACACTGGTTGACGATTGTCCGGTTGCCGTTTCTCCGGAAATCGTAAAAACGTTTATTCGGTCTTAAATATTACGAATGTTCGGTTTCATATTGCTTCAGAGACACATATTTTATTAATCTATTATGTATAAGTTTATATCTTTTTTTGTTTAAACAATCTTTTTTTAAGGTTTATTAATGTTAGAAATGTGTTGCGCGTGTCAAAAATGCACGTGTATTGAAATACACGCTGAAAACGCGTGATAGCGCCAGACACGGAGCGTGTATTGACCTCTCATCTAGAGTCCGTGCGCCAGATAACAGAGTGCGGCGGATGACCTCCCGGAATTTTCTCTCGATGTAACCATTCTATTTTGTTAATAGATAGATCTTCGGACACATCTGGAGCGGCAGCGGGAGCGTGATGTGTAGTGTTTATTGATATTAAGGATAAGAACAAAGGCAGGGCGGCATAAAGAGCAGCGGGATGCATCCTACTTGGGAACCGTCGCTACGTCCTGATATTTATTGCTAGTTGGAGCACTGAAACGACAATAAGATATTACGTTATAAAGAAATTTACACGTTAATACTTAAAAATGCAAAAAACTTTAAAATGATCGAAATTATAATTACGTTCACAAACTTAAAGATCGATTAAAATAATATATTTAAATAATAAAGCTGAATTTCTTGATAATAAAAGTGAACACAATTCTGCATTGATTTTATCTGAGTAAAATTGGCACTTATAAATAGAATAATTATACAAGTAGTTTTATCCTTAATGAAATTATAACATTCACTTATGTAAGAAAGGTTTTAAGTAAAATTTGGCGACCCATTTATTCATGATCTGAATGATACATATCCATGTCTGATGTTTTGACAGGGCGGACAGTCGCTCCTACATTATTTTGCCAACCCGGACAATCGCTCCTACATTATTTTGTCAATCCGGACAATCGCTCCTACATTATTTTGACTCCACGGCAAAACATATTATTCGCCGATCAAAGGCTTACACCTATAATTAACCAACAATTAAAATTGCCAACCTGTTAACCTATGTCTTTATTTTCGCTATCGCTTTAAGACATATCCTCGGCGAATTAGTTACACTGAAAAAATATGATTTTAATTATTATTTCAATGTGATTATTTTCTTAAGGAATTAACAATTATTTATCATCTTCATAGCTATGTAATACTTATCTTTGTAAATAATCTAATTGCATGTATTGAGTTGTTTCATTTATGATCTCATGTGTGTGTATATACTCGATTGTACTTCCTTGCTTGTATTATATGTTATGCTCTTCATGAATGGAGGAAAATAAAAGTCTATCTATCAAAGTAAGCCGATTCAACATGAGCCGATCAATTTGATTTTAAGTAATCAATTTACTTATTAACAAACTATGTTACAGCTTGTCGATTCTGTAAATATAAGGTAGTTATAAGGGCACTTCGGACAATGGTTCCTACATTATTCCTATCAGGGACATTCGTTCCTACAATACATTTATTGGAATAAGTGCCATTTTGCGAATGGAATAAACATAAAAACCGCATTTAATCAATAATTGCTATATCAACAATGGTAGTATCAATCGATAATGACCACTTTCACACATATGATGTGCGTACCGTGCACAAAGATTACAGACTGGTGTCACATTAAAGGGGCCTTTTCACAGATTTTGGCATGGTTTGAAGTTTGTCATTAAATGTTTTATATTGATAAATGTAAACATTAAATTTAAAAAGCTCAAGTAAAAAATCAAAAATAAAATTTAAGAAAGGAAAAAAAAGTAGCCCGCAGCAGGACTCGAAGTAAAAACGCATCAGCCAACTAAGCTATCCTGCCAAGGATACATAAGATGCGTATTTTATACCTTGTATCTTCGTAGTTTCACAAATTTAAACGACAACAACAGAACTATCCAAATTATTCAATCGGTGCGCGTTGCAACGCTTTATAATTTTTAGGTTTTTAAATCGTCAAAAGATGCATATAATGGCTATATTAGACCATGGCAAATGCTCAGTAATACTGTTTCTTCACAAATATCATAATTAATCCGAAAATTTGCGAATTTGGAACAACTTTTCTCAATTTTGTCAATTTACCACACCGTGAAAAGATCCCTTTAAAGTGAAATAAGGTTAGTAAACAATTGGCTAGTTCATTTTTTTACATTTGACCCATTGATTGATACGACACTGCACGATTTCTTAATCGGCATTTCTATGATTATTAAAATAGTGTGTTAAAGTGATACTGAACTATTTTTGTATGTGTTGAATTGTAATATATTGATAAAATGTTACATGTATATGTTACAATAACACAAAATAGACAAGAAAAAATATACATTGAAGACGAAATTCATAAAATGCAACATGCTGGCGAATTTGAATGTACAGACATTTTCGATTTCAGAATAAAATATCTGGCTTACAGTATTTGGCATTTTTCGACACAAGTTGGCAATTTTAATTGTCGGTTAATCATAGGTGTTAGCCTTTGATCGGCGTACACTACGTTTTGCCGTGGAGTCAAAATAATGTAGGTGCGACTGTCCGGGTTGACAAAATAATGTAGGAGCGATTGTCCGGGTTGGCAAAATAATGTAGGAGCGACTGTCCGCCCTGTCAAAACATCGTAGGAGCGACTGTCCGCCCTGTCAAAACATCGTAGGAGCGACTGTCCGCCCTGTCATATGCATCGTGAAGCGACTGTTCGCCCTGTCAAATTTAGCGTAGGACGATTGTCCGGATACCATGTCGGATTACTAAATAATGCAGTATTTCAGTATATTATTATAGAAAAAAGAAATCTGGTTTAATTTGTACTGAAACAACTTAATACTGACCTCAAACATTTTATTGTTGTACTGACATATGTTCTGTAAAAAACATGTTGTCTTCCTATACCTATGAAGTTTCATGATCCTAGGCGTAAGTGTACTTGAGTTATCATCCGGAAACCATCTGGTGGGGACGGAGACCCCACGACACCAGTTCATAATATGATCTGCAAATTTTCTCTTAAACTACAACCAAGAACGAGTCACTGTGGCATTAACCTTAGACCTAGTGACATCAAAATCAATAGGAGTCATCCGCCAGTCATGATCAATGTACCAATGAAGTTTCATGATCCTAGGCGTAAGCGTTATTGAGTTATCATCCGGAAACCATCAGGTGAACGGACCGACCGACCGATCGACAGACCGATCGACCTACCGACCGACGGACGGACAGACGGACGGACCGACCGACCGACATGTGCAAAACAATATACCCCCTCTTCTTCGATGGGGCATAATTAGACAGAGATTTCACTTTATATTAATTAAAATCAGCTGTTTACAAGCAAACAAAATACAACACAATAAGTCATTTGACCGGGATAATTGACACGCAGAGATATCAATATCGTGTTTTGACATATAAGCACCTCACTAGTAAATATTAGACGTGCGGTTTCAATATTAGTTGCAATTGTTAATTCCCTTCATAACTTACAATGTTAACCAGTTCATAAAACTATCATCCAACTTCAATATTCTACCATTACTTATAAATTGTATAATGCATATATAATGTAGGTTATGAGCGTGTATATACGTTATTGCTGAATTTATAAATATTGTTGTTGTCTGCTTTTGAATAATGTTATGTATATGTATATAAATTGGGAAAAGGAAAATGCAAGCCATCTGTCATTTCCGGTATTTAAATACATGTACATGTATTGTGATCGACCATATTTAAGAAACAATTAATTTGTAAAAAAAATAAAATTACCTATCAACATTGAAAGGCAGTCCGCGCAGAAATATCATAATTGAATATGTATTCTAATAGCGAAAATAGGGGAAGAATATTCGGGAGCCGATTGCCTGAGTGACAAAGCAAACTGATGCCGATTTTCCAAGAGGACAATTTATTCGAGGGTCATTTGTCCTAGTGGACACATTAACGAGGAACCCATTGTCCGGGAATGCCAAAAACGCAGGGAGCCGATTTGCCGGGTGCCGTTTGTCTGGATACAATGTGTTTGGACCTTTTAATATTTTAACCTATTTGTAAGATAATTAAACATAATATGCATGTTTACAAAACAATTAGTACTGTCCCCCTACTCTAGCTCTAACGGACATAAATTCAGTTCGGACGACTACCAACGTTTTGAGCTTCAAATGAGCTCATCAAATTTTACTAACAATTGAGATAGTAGTTTTATTAAATAAACACAATTTAGTATTTTCCATAGCATCGATACTTGAATCCTAAATAGATTATACACCAGTAACACATGTGAAACTGCACAATAAAAATGCCACAAAGCAAATAACATTTGGGGCGGGCAGACGTTGCTATATTATGTCTAGAGTGTCGTGTGTCATTTAAAGTTAAGTTATATAATTAAGCGTCAACAGTATTATTTACTGAAAGTTTTTTCGACAGAGCATCAAAGAAGACTTTCGCCTGGTTGAAATTAATTCATTACACCGTGCGATAGTCTAATTTATTACCGAATAATTATTCGTATCCCTGATTCGTTGAGATGTAACGTAACAACCAAATATCTGAACAGGATCATCACTCATTATCACATTAATGCTGAAACATACATGTCTTAAGGCGTGACAGTGTGCACGATGTTGCACGTATATTTTGTTAAATTGGTCTTTTTGAATTAAGTTAGATAAATATATCCAATTGCACATCATGAACTACACTTAATTTTGTCAAGAACTCGGCAATAGCAACGCAAAAATAACAGTAAAAAAATCCGAGAGCCAGCTTAAATGCGCGAAGAAATAATAATAAACACGAATCGGGGAGCCAAAATGCCCCGCATGCGCGTATGAGTCAATAATGGTTACACTAAACCTATATTTCCCACAGGCAAAAATGTCGCGTAATAGGCTAAATAGGTTGCACCTGGCTCCGATCCTAATTAAAAGTCCCGGCCGAAACTAGGTCAGCCCGACAGGCAGTCGACGGCTGGTCAGCGTGCACTATGTCTCTACCGGGGGATAACTCTTGTTCGTCCGAAAGGGGCCCTTAAAGGGGCATACCCGCTCACTGGGAAATCACGCATACGAGATGAAGGCTAAATAGGCAGCATGCACGGGGCCGATTCTTATTAAAAGTCCCGGCCGAAACTAGTTCAGCCCGATGGGCAGTCGACGGCTGGTCAGCGTGCACTAGGTCTCTTCCGGGGGATAACTCTTGTTCGTCCGAAAGGGGCCCTTAAAGGGGCATACCCGCTCACAGACAAAAATGTCGCGTAATAGGCTAAATAGGTTGCACCTGGCTCCGATCCTAATTAAAAGTCCCGGCCGAAACTAGGTCAGCCCGACAGGCAGACAACGGCTGGTCAGCGTGCACTATGTCTCTTCCGGGGGATAACTCTTTTTCGTCCGAAAGGGGCCCTTAAAGTGGCATACCCGCTCACTGGGAAATGACGCATACGAGATGAAGGCTAAATAGGCTGCATGCACGGGGCCGATCCTAATTGAAAGTCCCGGCCGAAACTAGGACAGCCCGATGGGCAGTCGACGGCTGGTCAGCGTGCACTAGGTCTCTTCCGGGGGATAACTCTTGTTCGTCCGAAAGGGGCCCTTAAAGGGGCATACCCGCTCACAGACAAAAATGTCGCGTAATAGGCTAAATAGGTTGCACCTGGCTCCGATCCTAATTAAAAGTCCCGGCCGAAACTAGGTCAGCCCGACAGGCAGACGACGGCTGGTCAGCGTGCACTATGTCTCTTCCGGGGGATTACTCTTTTTCGTCCGAAAGGGGCCCTTAAAGGGGCATATCCGCTCACTGGGAAATGACGCATACGAGATGAAGGCTAAATAGGCTGCATGCACGGGGCCGATCCTAATTAAAAGTCCCGGCCGAAACTAGGACAGCCCGATGGGCAGTCGACGGCTGGTCAGCGTGCACTAGGTCTCTTCCGGGGAATAACTCTTGTTCGTCCGAAAGGGGCCCTTAAAGGGGCATACCCGCTCACAGACAAAAATGTCGCGTAATAGGCTAAAAAGGTTGCACCTGGCTCCGATCCTAATTAAAAGTCCCGCCCGAAACTAGGTCAGCCCGACAGGCAGTCGACGGCTGGTCAGCGTGCACTATGTCTCTACCGGGGGATAACTCTTGTTCGTCCGAAAGGGGCCCTTAAAGGGGCATACCCGCTCACTGGGAAATCACTCATACGAGATGAAGGCTAAATAGGCTGCATGCACGGGGCCGATCCTAATTAAAAGTCCCGGCCGAAACTAGTTCAGCCCGATGGGCAGTCGACGGCTGGTCAGCGTGCACTAGGTCTCTTCCGGGGGATAACTCTTGTTCGTCCGAAAGGGGCCCTTAAAGGGGCATACCCGCTCACAGACAAAAATGTCGCGTAATAGGCTAAATAGGTTGCACCTGGCTCCGATCCTAATTAAAAGTCCCGGCCGAAACTAGGTCAGCCCGACAGGCAGACAACGGCTGGTCAGCGTGCACTATGTCTCTTCCGGGGGATAACTCTTTTTCGTCCGAAAGGGGCCCTTAAAGTGGCATACCCGCTCACTGGGAAATGACGCATACGAGAAATAGGCTAAATAGGCTGCATGCAAGGGGCCGACCGTAATTAAAACTCCCGGCCGAAACTAGTTCAGCCCGATAGGCAGTCGACGGCTGGTCAGCGTGCACTAGGTCTCTTCCGGGGGATAACTCTTGTTCGTCCGAAAGGGGCCCTTAAAGAGGCATACCCACTCACAGGCAAAAATGGCGCGTAATAGGCTAAATAGGTTGCACCTGGCTCCGATCCTAATTAAAACTCCCGGCCTAAACTAGGTCAGCTCGACAGGCAGTCGACGGCTGGTCAGCGTGCACTAGGTCTCTTCCGGGGGATAATTCTTGTTCGTCCGAAAGGGGCCCTTAAAGGGGCATACCCGCTCACTGGGAATGACGCATAAGAGAAATAGGCTAAATAGGCTGCATGCACGGGGCCGACCGCAATTAAAACTCCCGGCCGAAACTAGTTCAGCCCGATAGGCAGTCGACGGCTGGTCAGCGTGCACTAGGTCTCTTCCGGGGGATTACTCTTGTTCGTCCGAAAGGGGCCCTTAAAGGGGCATACCCGCTCACTGGGAATGACGCATACGAGAAATAGGCTAAATAGGCTGCATGCAAGGGGCCGACCGTAATTAAAACTCCCGGCCGAAACTAGTTCAGTCCGATAGACAGTCGACGGCTGGTCAGCGTGCACTAGGTCTCTTCCGGGGGATAACTCTTGTGCGTCCGAAAGCGGCCCTTAAAGGGGCATACCCACTCACAGTTAAAAATGGCGCGTAATAGGCTAAATAGGTTGCACCTGGCTCCGACCGTAATTAAAACTCCCCGTCGAAACTAGGTCAGCCCGACAGGCAGTCGACGGCTGGTAAGCGTGCACTAGGTTTCTTCCGGGGGATAACTGTTGTTCGTCCGAAAGGGGCTCTTAAAGGGGCATACCCGCTCACTGGGAAATGACGCATACAAGAAATAGGCTAAATAGGCTGCATGCACGGTGCCGACCGTAATTAAAACTCCCGGCCAAACTAGTTCAGCCCGATAGGCAGTCGACGGCTGGTCAGCGTGCACTAGGTCTCTTCCTGGGGATAACTCGTGTTCGTCCGAAAGGGGCCCTTAAAGAGGCATACCCACTCACAGGCAAAAATGGCGCGTAATAGGCTAAATAGGTTGCAAATGGCTCCGATCCTAATTAAAACTCCCGGCCGAAACTAGGTCAGCCCGACAGGCTTTCGACGGCTGGTCAGCGTGCACCAGGTCTCTTCCGGGGGGTAACTCTTGTTAGTCCGAAAGGGGTCCCTTAAAGGGGCATACCCACTCACGGGCAAAAAAGGCGCGTAATGGGCTAAATAGGTTGATAGTTCAAAATTACAATGTTTTGTATTTCTTTACTAAATAAGGAAACACATTCTTTTGGGGTATTCCTAAAACAACATTGGCATAGTGATGTTATTTAAATGTATATCTTGATGCCAATCTATTGCAATATGAAATGAAACACTTGCGAAAATTTCCCAATTTAAGGATAAAAATAAAATTTAACTTAAGATTCTTCTGGAATATGAACCCAGGTCTGTGCATGCATATTATCGAGAACCTGGCTTCTCTGGTCGCATTTGTCACGTGTTGCCGGAGAATGCTCTTCCACTGCATCTTTGAACAAAGGTCTCACTGCTCAAGTTCATATTAAGATACTCATTTAGATTGTTCCTATGAGGTTATCTGAATAAAGCACTGATAAATCATTGGCGTTCATAATCATTTGTAAGAAATCGCATCAGTCTATTCAGGAATACGTATTCGGCCAAGTGTCTACAAACATCTACAAGGAAGATTACACAGCTATCCAAAACATTAAAGCTTTCTTGCGTCAACACCTGTTTCGAGTGACTTAATATCTAACACTGCGTGTGAAAAGTCAGTGCTGGTAGACATTTACAATGACTATATGGGTGTAGTATCGTATCATGTTATGAGTATTCAATGGTCTAAGGGAAGTAATTATGCTATACCAATTAAAATGATTATTATTAGAGTGGCATCCCCTGATATGCACATGTTTACAGGGCGCTTATTAGATTGTGGAACCTTCAATGGTGTCTCGTGTTGTTTTGTTTATGGTTATTTTAATCCAAGTAATCGGCCTCGAGCCGGGTTTGACACTACAATGGGTTATACGCAACGCCTGTGCGCTACCTCAAGTCCTTTTATATCCGTTTGCATGCATGTATTCCAAAATTCATATCCGTAAAGTGATAAAGGTATAACCACTGCGTGGTATAACGCTCTAAGGGTAAGTGGGTTTAAACCTCCTGGATGTAACCCACTATTCAGTAGGTTTAAGAAATAAAACGTTTTTCGCTAGCGTCGTTCAGTGATTTGGTTGTCGAAAGTAAACCGTCGCATAAAAGACCTAGGTTGTTGTACACCATTATTTAATTTAGTTGTTGCTTTCCCATATACCACTTTCTTTCACGACAATACGGAACAATGTCATTTAAGACGATACCGTCACCCTTGTCGGAGTTATACTCGAACCGCCACTGCTTGGTTTACTTGTCACAAATGGATATGATGCAGTGTAGCCCATGGCTGGATAGAACACGTATTTATAGAATGAGTTTATACATAGTAAAGCCTTAAACACTACTATAACCATCTTACCACATCCTTCCAGTGAATATTACTATGGTGGATTTCAATGGAGAGTTACAAGCTGCGAGAAGTTATGACAAGTAGCGACTTTGAACAAAAACAGCAAACGTTCTATTTCATTTATAAACAATTCATTGTGCAATTATATCAGAAATATTTAAATATCCGCTTACTTGTTGCTAAATGAGTTAAATGGTATACAATAACTTTATGTGAATACACATTCGGGCGTAGTTTTGATCGCGGGTGTAATTTAACGGGTGAATAGTTTATATAAACTCCTAATATACAGCTAATGCACAGGCTATTTAGTACTTTATATTGCCCTTAATAGGATGTAACATATCAATACTATTTTAATGTTCAGATCAATATGCGAAATTCTAAAATTCTTACTTTGCACTAACACCTGTGTATGCTCTAATTGTCAAGGTATCCGGCGGGTTTTTTACAAGTACATCAAGGTTTAAATTGTTAGTGTAAATTGGTCATTAACGAAATAGCTTTTTAAACACGCTCTTAATAAATGCCTTACAATAATTTAATGGAATTTCATACCGTGAAAGCTTACTCGGTTCAATGCGATGGTCTAAAACAAGGTTATCCAAGTTTTAAAGCGTGATTATTAATTTAAGCTTATATTATTTTCCACTGTATTTTTTACGTGAGGTTGAACAATTACCGGCCGTTGGCATAATTAACGACACGCAACCCATTCTGTCAGTTATGTGTGGTAGAATAATTGTGGACAGTATTGAATCGATAACAATAATACGCCTTTCAAAAACGCGATTTCAATCGTCCGCGTGTATAACTATACAATAAAATCGTCATTATCTTGCCTATATAAATGGCTTCATTAACATTCTTTCAATCAATTCTGCTCTCCCCTGCGTGAATTAGATCAAGAACGTAATGACATCTATCATTGCCAGTATTCATTCTTCTCTTGTGTTTATCAATGTGGGGAACGACACCGGTACCTAATTTGGGCAGTTAGAGACACATGTTTTTGCGTGTCACAGTTACACCACACGGTGATCATTTAAGATTGTATTCTGATTGCCTTATAAATTGTTAACTTAAAGTGAACTATGGACAAACCGTCACCGAATGGTATCCTAATGCGCAAACAAATCAACGAAGATCGGAGAGACGCACAGTGCCGCTTCTTATCGATAGTTCACAGAGTTTTTTCTTGTTCTTTACGTTGTGATGTTTATTTTGCACTAAAAAGCACGTCAATGATAGTGATGAGGCAGTATCCAAACAATCAAATACAGCACAAATTGCAGATCTGATCCAGTTTTCTCGCAATTAAATAAGTAGGACAACTTATATCATAGTCGACATTCCGTTTGTTTACAATCGGCGATTGCAGCGAGGATTTAACATACATCGTTAGACGGGGGGCATAACTTGTATTCTTCGTAATGTATATATGATATCCTCCATGTATATCTAACATGTTTGATTATCGTCAGTGTTTGATTACTTGCAAATATGTGTTGTTCTTCTAACACAGAGGTGTTCTTACAACTCCAAATATTATATAAAAGTAATACTTATTGATTTAAGAGCTTTATATTATAAAAGTAAATTTCATTTTAAATATCAGTTTTATCGGGCTAATATTATCAACGACAACTACAAAATATATGTGAGTATGGCAAGGCTCACAGACTGTACGGGCGGATGAAATAAAACACTAAGTCAACATTTTGTACCGTTTTAGAGACGAATTCGACCTTCTTTTTTAATATAATACGTACCCTGATCTCAGAAATATCCGGGTACACTATAATCGCCACCGAAGTAAGTTCTAATGAATTGCACTATTTTGCAACAATTTTAGTGTTTTTTTTATAAACTTTTGCTGTTAATATTTAAACAGAGCTTTTCATATGAGAAATATATTTAGTCTAGATTACTTATAATGATGATGGTGATGATTGTGATGATTTAGATTAAAATGATGATAATAATGATGATGATCATGATGCTGATGATATAGATGGAGGTCGTGGTGGTGGTGGTAGTGGTGGTGTTGATGATGGTTGTGGTGGTAGTGCTGCTGCTACTGATGGTAATGATGATGATAATGATGATGATGATAATGACGATGGTGGTGGTGGTGGTGGTGATGATGATGATAATGATGATGATGATGATAATGATGATGATGATGATGATGATGATGATGATGATGATGATGATGATGATGATGATGATGATGATGATGATGTTGATGATGATGATGATGATGATGATGATGATGATGATGATGATGATGATGATGATGATGATCATGATCATGATCATGATGATGATGATGATGATGATGATGATGATGATGATGATGATGATGATGATGATGATGATGATGACGATGACGACGTTGACGATGACGATGACGATGATGATGATGATGATGATGATGATGATGATGATGATGATGATGATGATGATGATGGTGATGGTGATGATAATGATGATGATGATGATGATGATAATGATGATGATGATGATGATGATGATGATGATGATGATGATGATGATGATGATGATGATGATGATGATGAAGATGAAGATGATGATGATGATGATGATGATGATGATGATGATGATGATGATGATGATGATGATGATGATGATGATGATGATGATCATGATGATCATGATGATGATGATCGTGATGATGATGATGAGGAGGAGGAGGAGGAGGAGTAGAAGTATTTGGATGATGAGGAGGATTTAGTATATTAGAGTAATATGATCGTATTCTGAAGTAACTTACAATTGTAGATTAATACGGGTGACAAATCGGTTATATATAAACGGTATGTAGATATGTTGTTATTAACGGGACCTTGGTTCTCCTTTATTTTTACATGGTATTGATGGCATACTGAGATAAACAGATTTGTGATTTGTGGTTGTGTATGACACCCAGACAGGTTTATGTAGCACGTTGTATGGTATATAACGTTAATGTTGTATAATTGTATAATTATATAAATTAAGTTATTAAACTAATTGGAAACCGATTTTTGGATCTTATTTGGCATACAGACTAATAGCGTTCGAATTGATCCATTAATTTTTTTTTTCAAAGTCTCAATACAATTTTGTATTTACAATTACGGGCTTCACCAAAAAAAGTATAATGTAATGATTGTGTATTATGTGTTTGTCATAAGGCACTAGTGAATTGGCAAAAATTGTATTTCGTAATATAATGACACAGTTTTAACTGTAATAAACTCGCCTTGAGAGATTTACACTGAGTTGTAATAGCGCTTACTCTCATTATTATCCCAATTTATGAAAATATTTTGTTTATTTCAAAACACATTTCAAACGCTTTTCACAGCGCCAATAAAACAGATAACCAAAAAACCGATCAACATCTCCCAACAAAGTGCGGGTTCATCGGCTTTTCAAAGTACATATCTTTAGTAAAAGAAATAATCGAGCCGGCACGTCGATAATGCATTTAACGCAATAATGTTGGTGAAACTTAGTTTACAAAGTTACGATGTGTTGGTCGCATGGTAAAAAACTATGTAACTTTTGCTGTTTGGAGATAAAATTTTGGAAAAATATGGTCTTTTATGTTAAGTTGATTTCCGATGATAATGTTATTTGTAAGAATCATGTGATTGATTACATACTTGACATGAACAATTTAACGACACTTTATTGATAACGATATTATAATGTATAAATACGTGTAAAGTATATTGTATAGTGTTATATTTATGCAATACATTAAATAAAGTGAAATTAAGTTTTTCGGTAATGAATTGTTTTTCGTACCCAACAATTGCATCATCAAGTAGGGGCTTCCTACAATGGGCGTTTCCGGCGCATCCCACAACGTATGTCACCGACACAGTTTATCAAGCTTGGCCTATAACTGGATGACTGCGTCATATCTGTTTCAATCATATCTATATTAAGACTGCTGCCGCTTCTGTTTTTGGTGATGACAAAAGTTTTCCTTCTCGTTGCTCCTATAACGTAAAGAATATTGAAGGGTGTCTACAATTCCTTTCTAGTAAATCATTGACACCAAAATGTAAGGCATGTAGTATTTCTATCATCCTCTGAGATGGAATCCATTTTTTCAAGGGTTGATTTAAGAGCATTTAATTTCAAGCAGGCAGTGAGCGCCAGCAGTGTGGTTTTGTTGGTGGTTCTGGACGTGCTGTTTGATTCTGACCACCTGCAATTTCTGAGAACAGCATTTGTCACACAAAAACATTTCGTATTGCAACTCGATTAAAACAAGGTTTTGTATTTTTGCCCGGTCATGAATATTCAAAAATACAAAATCATTATACTCATCTCTATAACTTTGTGCTTTCGCTGACGTCTGAAGTGGCGGTCTGCGCTGTAGTTTTTGTGTTACTGGACCGGCTAGAAGTGGGCTGTTGTGGGACGAAGCCTCATTTGACGTATAGGCAGTTTCTTACCACGTGTCCTGTGATGCGGCAAGCGAAGCACTGTCCCGAGGACGACCGGAAGTCGCTGTTGTTGGAGAAAACCTTCTTGATAACGTCTTGACGCAGCCTCTCCGCTTAAATAATACTAATATTTTAAAACTAAAACTGAGTATAATAATTACTGTTACAAATATATAAAAACCACAACGTGCGTCGTCTCCGGTAAGCGGACCTCGAATGACGCTATACCCGCAAAAACTCACGAAAATATCTTGAATTAGTAAACACGCATGTTAATTGAACTGTGACGAAAAGAATAGCATTTCCGAAGCTATTTGATACTTATTTATTTAAAAACGAGGCACTATAAATTATTAAACTTCTTTGTAGTATACACCCCGTTAAAAAGAAAAAGGGGTACACCCGGATCCAAATGTACATATATCCTTGTTTTGATCGAGTTGCATACGAAATGTTTTTGTGTGACAAATGCTGTAGAATATGGTAAAGTGCATCGTTTTGATTCACTTTATTCGTTAGTTAATAACAATACTTAACGCAAGTAATAATATTTTATTATATCATACACGTATTAATTGCATTTGCAATCAATAATAAAACTATTATATTGAATTAATTTTATCAAGTTTAAACACATCAGCATGTAACACAACTTCTGACATAAGACACCACTTACATTCAATATAATGCATAAACCTGAATCAATCACAATCCATCTAAACTTAATGCATTTATTTATTCCAAACAAGTGCTAATTTGCAGGTTTTTCACATTTTAAAATGTAAAAATATGTCGTATTTAGTTTATTAAATATAACATGTTGAAACCATGTTATGCACGTTACATGTAAAATGGCTGTGTATTATACACGCTATAAGATAACCTGATTCAATGCAAGTTGGCGATTGCGGACGCAGTATGTCATGATTCGGCGAACTGCAACTCAAAAATCAGTTTGAGAATGGTAGCTTTTCTGACATTTCACAAAAACAAGCGAAAACAATGTACAGTAACAATATAGGTAAATGTTGAATGTGCATCAATTTATTTACATAACAATCAGCCAGTGCTCTCTGATGAACAAGGGGAAATAATTTTATCTGTAACAAGATGTTAATCTAAAAATTCATTTAAATATCCAATTAAGATTCATAGCAATACAATTAGTGAACTTTATATTTATAGTTCTTTAAATTCATCACGCTGGATTATTCATCGGCGAGAGTGGGTATGGCTACTCACTGCCTCTCATGACCTCATACCGTAGACCAGCCAATGCAGCTCGCGAGCGCTTTTATCGTCCACTGTGCAGAACAAGGGTTACACCGATTAAACAGTTGCAATGTGAAAGAACATGTTAGGTATTCTGGGGGAAATAAGAGCACATCCACAAAGGGACGTGAAAATCATATGTTAACGCATTATTTTACACAAATTGAAATACAAATGATATTTCAGAAGAAAATCAGATCTGGCCCGTTCACAACAATCAATGGAATATATGATGTTAACAAGAATACTTTATGGCAGAACAGTACGAACATTTCAGACAGATAGATACACTGCGATTTACATATAGGGGACGACATGTTCTCGGACCATTAACACTTTCAGCCGTTTTCGATCGATCTGATCCCAAACCTAAAAGAGGAAAGGGGAATAATATTTAAAGCTCAAGCAAAATCATAACATTTCCAAAACAGAACCCACAACTGATCTGCAATAACTGTCAGACTATGTAATATGGTTGCAGAATTATCAATTTGTTAAGGCCTTACCAGAACTGGTCAAATTTTGTGGGACACTCTATATAGACTTCAGAAATGTGCAATCGGGGAATTGAACCGGCGTATACTGTAGTTAGGATTTTTGTTTTCACCCGACCAATGCACCATTCTTGTGTCGCTTTAAATTGATTTTCTATACCGTTTACACAAAAACAACCGTTTTATCAAGATGAATAACTTATCTAAGAATAATATTCGCTCTTTAAACATCAGTTATGCCGTATATGCATTCGTTTTAATGGTTTTGAAGAGGTTTGACAAATTAATATCGCACCATGCTATGCATATTTATCTTGATTAATCGTATTTACTTGTAAGAGCATTGGCGTTCTCAACAAAAAATAATTAATTCGGAGTCATGTAACAGGTACATTATACGCGAATATCAATTGCTTTCGTTGTGTAAATGCTCAATATGCAAATCGCAATACGTTCTCATAAACCATCGCAATTTACCGGTTGAAGGTAACGGCGTATTGTGTTTTACGCGCGGAAATGTTTTTTTTTTTATTTATTGTTTACGCGATAGTGACGATCTGAAATGTCCGATAAAGCTCTATCATTCTTCTATAAGGTTTGTTTAACTGTAAAGAAAAGTCCGGTGGTCATGTTCTTATAACAACACCGATACATAAATTATGGAAAGCCAAAGGGGACCCCCGCTAAAAAACATATACTTATATAGCAAATATCGGGATTGTCATTTTTCGCGGAACTTTCATTTTCCGCGAAAAACCAATGCCAGCATGGCCATAAAACACTCCATACAAATCGAAATCTAAAAAGCGCGGAACTTTCATATATTTTCCGTCGGAGCAATTATTTTTCAACCCTGTAGAAAAAGCGGGCTCAATTAATCGCGCGGAACGTTATTTATCTACTCTGTACAAATAGTAGTGTTTAAAATCGCGCGAAGATTGTAGAATGCTATTTAAAGAAGTCTATTAAAGAGAGAAAATCCAGTAAATACCAGATCCAAAAAGCGCGGAACACAAATATCGTCCGCGAAAATTAAGCATTGAATTACTGTACAAATCTCGGGTTGTTAGGTGTTAGAATCCCTAGTTACCCGAAAAATTTGATTGGATCCGATACTAAGAAATAACCAATCTATGGAAAGCCAAAGGGGACCCCCGCTAAAATACATATACTTATATAGTAAATATCGGGATTTTCATTTTCCGCGGAACTTTCACTTTCTGCGAAAAACCAAGGCCAGCATAGCCATAAAATACTGCATACAAATCGAAATCTAAAAAGCGCGGAACTTTCATATATTTTCCGTCGGAACAATTATCTTTCAACCCTGTAGAGAATGCGGGCTCAAATAATCGCGCGGAACCTTAATATTATCTACTCTGTACAAATAGAAGTGTATTGTATAAAATCGCGCGGACCTAATCCACAAAGCGCGGAACACAAATATCTTCCGCGAAAATTAAGAATTGAATTACTGTACAAATCTCGGGTTGCTATGTAAATTGCGGGTTGCTAATGTAAAATCGCGCGGAAGATTCATTACTCCGCGCGATTTTCAATAGCATTGAATTACTGCACGAAATTCGGGTTGCTATGTGGTTACGCGATAAAATTTGATTGGTTCCGACACCTAGAAAGAACCAATCAAAACTCGCGTCTTATCCAGCATTCATGCAGTCATCATGATGACGGTTGTTTCACATTAACACAAAACCTTTTAAGGGCGAAAGAGTGATCAATTTTGATGACATTAGCGATGAGGTTAGTATTTAACATACATGAATTATGAATTTTAATTCAATTAAAACAGCTCAAGAGTATCGAGTGTTGTTTTCACGGTTTGTCTATATGCAAACGTCTCTGTTAAAACATAAACACCCGCAAAAACACGTCATAATCATATGTCGTCAAATAATGAAATATAGTGTTTGTGTGTAAGAAACATCTTCCCTTAAGCTCAGTTAGTAGAGAGCCAAGTTATTGTTATGGCAGTCGTTTGCTCTAGTCCAGCACCGTATACATCTTCAATTAAAAAGAAAAAGAACAAGGCTTTACAGGCAATTCATCCCAAAGGCAACTCGTACCTTGGTCAACTCGTACCCATTTTTAGCTCGGCGTTTTCGGAGAAAACCCGAGGTATTGTCATAGCCAGCTCGTCGTCCGCCGTAGGCGTCGTGCTAAAACCTTAGCATTGGCTCTAAAATCAAAGTGCTCCACCTACAACTTTGAAATTTCAAATGTAGATGCACCTTGATGAGTTCTACACGCCACACCCATTTTTGGGTCACTAGGTCAAAGTCACTGTGACCTCTAATATAAAACTTTAACATAGGCTCTAAAATCAAAGTGCTTCCACCTACAACTTTGAAACTTCATATGTAGATGCACCTTGATGAGTTCTACACGCCACACCCATTTTTGGGTCATTAGGTCAAAGGCCAAGGTCACTGTGACCTCTACTATAAAACTTTAACATTGGCTCTAAAATAAAGTGCTTCCACCTACAACTTTGAAACTTCATATGTAGATGCATGTTGATTTGTTCTACACGCCACACCCATTTTGGGGTCACTAGGTCAAGGTCGTTGTGACCTCTAAAAAAAAAATCTGACAAGCACCTGTAGCAGAGCGTGGCACCCGTTATGCAGTGCTCTTGTTGTCAACTCGTACCTCATTCAAACTATTCAACTTGTTTCATTTGTCTTATTTTGTCACAATTGTAAAATTCTTGAAAGACATCAACCACAAGTCAGGTTTTTTTTCCCACTTTTTGGGAAGATAGCCCATGGCTTTATAATTGGGAATTTTATCGGCATTTTCATGAAATTGGGAAAATAAATTAATTAGCATTTTTTTTCCACACGAAAAGTCCACTGATTAGGGAAATACTAAATTTGATATAACCCTTTATAAATTATAAAGGGTTATATCAAATTTAGTATTTCCCTAATCAGTGGACTTTTCGTGTTATTCAAATTAAAAGAACAAAATCATATAATACTTTGTTAGATGTAATTGAATTAAAAACGAGATAAAATATACATAAGACATCTTTCTAAAAACAAAAAAAAACAAAAAAATATTATTTTTTTTTTTTTGGAAATTGGGAAATTTTTGCCACATTTTGGGAAAAAAGTATACTTTTTGGGATTGGGAACATAGCCGAATTTCGGCTATAAAATCGAGCCAAAAAAAACCCTGCAAGTGTCAATTTTCATCAACACTTTCGCTGCTTATACATATCTGCAACAGACAACTTGCGCGAGCAATGCTTCGATAATTTAAGTGGAAACATCAAGAGGAAAATAAAAATTGTCTCTATGAGTTTGACTTATAAGCTAACCATCCTACACCTATTTCTGTATATCGGGTACAAGTTTAGTTTGGGTAGGTACAAGTTGACTAAAAGACAGGTACGAGTTGACCACAATGGGTAGGTGTTTACCACGGAACAATTTGACCGGCATGCAGAACAAGATTATTGATTATTATATTTAACTGCCACACAAATCTGAAAGATAATACAATGTATTACAAACACAATGACTGTCAAGACATTCTAAACTTTTACAGTTAACATATAACAGGTGTACACATCTGATATACTGACCAAATTAAATAACTCAAGATTCACACCAGATACGACACAGTTTCAAAACTCGACATTTTGTCTGCATGCCACGCCAATTTAGTCCAAAAAATTTGATTTAACCAGTGAATTCTGAGCTATATATCTTAAAGCAGAATGAACATTATGTCTAAAAAGTGTTTTTCGGCTAAATTCTGGTATGAACTATCTTCACACAAAGCATCTGGTAAACCTTCAGATAGCAATAGCAGAATGCTAATAATGAGTATAATGTTCTGTATTGTGGAAGAAATACATGTAGTAAAATAATATGATAGTATGAAACATGGTTTTTGTATTTTATAGCTGTAGCAGTGTTCCCAACTTGAACATCA
Organism: Dreissena polymorpha; assembly: GCF_020536995.1. Lineage (NCBI taxonomy): Eukaryota > Metazoa > Mollusca > Bivalvia > Myida > Dreissenidae > Dreissena > Dreissena polymorpha. The sequence continues at coordinate 110,316,356 of NC_068357.1, read as the reverse complement.
TCTTCTGTGTACATATCTGAGGCAGAGCCAGCTTGCCCATCTGACCTCTGTTGTGGACAACCGAGTAAGAGCCAGCTTGCATGTCATCTGTTGTGGACATCCGTGTTAGAGCCAGCTTGCACGTCCTCTATTGTGGACATCAGTGTTAGTACTAGCTTGCATGTCATCTGTTGTGAACATCCGTGTAAGAGCCAGCTTGCACGTCATCTCTTTTGGACATCAGTGTTAGAGCCAGCTTACACATCCTCTGTTGTGGACATCCGTGTAAGTGCTAGCTTGCACGTAATCTGTTGTGGACATCTGTGTTAGAGCCCGCTTGCACGTCATATGTTTAGGACATCAGTCAGAGATAGCGTGCATGTTATTTACTTGTGGACATTAGTCAGAGCCAGCAAGGACAATCTCTGTTGTGGATATCTGTCTTTGAGCTTGCACGTCATCGGTTGTTCACATCCTTGTAATAACCAGCTTGCACATCAACTGATGTGGAAATCTGAGTCAGAGCCAGCTTGCACATCATCCGTTGTGGACATCTCTTTATGATTCTACTCTTTGCTTAGATTGACACCGTGACTTTAGTGTAAAATGTTACAACCTTAAGCTATTCCTATTGTTGAATAAAAATATTGTGTCATTAAAATATATTTTGTTGGATAATTTGTATGTTGAGTTGTATTGTTTGGTCATTGCAAAGTATCAAGTTATTTTAAGACAAGAAAAAGCTCATCTTTCATCATGTATTTATATTAAAATTCTTGAATGTTAGTGAAGGTACAGTTCATATAATTAAAAGCAATTGTAATATGATTGCTTGTGTTTTATTGCACAGTGAATACCATCTTGTCTTTATGCTTACATATAGAACGGAAAAATAGTAAACTGTCGTTTTTATATGCAATGGGATTGTATATGAAGACTTGTATGTTCAGATGAAAAAATTGCCATAATTTTTCTCTTTCTTTCTTGTAATATTATTTGTAAGCAAATTTGGCTGTAGTATTAGATGCATGCTGTACAAGGTACTGTAAATCAACATTATATTGTTTGAGTATGAATAGATAATTCAAGGTGCACAGCCATTAATTTTGCCCTCCACCATCTCCGATTTTGGTTAGACAGTTGCAAGTTACTTGCATTAGTATGAAGTCTTAAAATAACTTAAGTATAATTGCTGTTGTGTTATTATTAACCTTTTCCTGCTCTGAGGAAATTTTAAATTTTCTACATGCAAACATCATAAAACCAGAACAGCCTGCAAGTAACTCACAATCTGTTCAGGTTTTATGCTGTTTGCTGCTCATCAGTATCCATGGGTTGGAAACAAAGCCTTTAAAACTTTAATATAGTAAGAAAGGTCTTAAATTAAATTTATTCTCGAATGTGTCTTAGTGCGTTTTTGAGTGGTACAGGGTTAAATGTCTCATTTTGTTTTTGATTATCTTTGGTTTATTGAACATATATGAGCCTTGCTCTGTGAAAAAGGGGTTTAATGCATGTGCGTTAAGTATCGTCCCTGATAAGCCTGTGCGGTCTGCCAAGGCTAATCTGGAGTGCACATGCATTAAACCCCTTTTTCACAGAGCGAGGCTCTGTATTAGACGGTGCATTCAAATAATACAATTTAAATCTGAATCTTTTATTTAGTTGCAATACTTTAAAGCTTACTATGTTTGCAGTTTTAGTGAAAACACAAACTTTTAATCAAAGAAGCATATAATGTGTATTACTCATTTAATCAACTTCCACTTTATTCCATACACGTGTTCGACTCTGTGACATTACGTTCTGTCAAAGCTTTTTATTGCAAATTCATTAAACATAAATTGGTAACCTTGGGTATCCAAAAGGAATCCAAATTTTACTAGCCATAGACTTTCCAAAATGCAATTGTTTCTGAGAAGTATTTTTCTCTAGAAGGTGGCAAAACTCCTAAGCAATTCCTTTTTGGGCTAATGGTAGGGCTTATGCGTGTAACACCCATTGACAAATTATTAAATATACATTGAAAGGTCATTGTTCACAAAACAGATCATGATATAACATGATGCAGCATTTTGTACTATATCAAATTAAATGTTGCTGAAAACAGTAGAATATTTAAATTATGGACATTTTATTCTGTTAATAATGCTATCTTTCTAACATTACAAATCAATAAAGCATGCTTAACAATAGCAGAACTCTTTTGACTTTTAATTATCTTTTCCAGTCTTTAAATCTTTACAAAATTCATTGTCCCACTAACACCATCCTATAAAACAGGTTATGGCTTCCAATTGTTAATCAACTATAAAGCATGAACAAAGGCACAAATATCGCAGTATCTTTTGCAAATGATACAAATGTCCATGGCCTCGATACGGAACAAAAAGCAAGATTTCTTGTCAGGCGGTAAGCTGAATCCTCGAGAACATTCGAAAAATGTCCATTTAATGCGCCACTGGGCCGTTCCTATTTAAATGGGCATCATGCACAGAACTTGGCCATCCAGGTCATATGTCCAAACATTTCAAGTTACTGTCACAGACTGCTTGAAGAACTAAACTGCTGATAAACAAGGACCTATGCTCAGATGTTGAAGCAGGACATGCACTGTGGGTTCCATCAACAGTCCAATCATTCTACATCATTCATGAAATCCATAGGCAATGATCTTCAGCTCATGACGAGATTCTGGAAATCTGATGTACTGCTCCATCATTGCTGACAAGTTGAAATGACTGTGTAATGTTGAGTCCCTGAAATACAAAAGTAAAATTCATGCAAGAGTTTAGCCATATTAATTATGCTCGATTGCATTGAAAGCTTTATGCTTATTAAGACATTCTAGAGTCCGTTTTCTGGGAGTAATCAGTACTTTGTATATATGAAGATAAAGAGACCGCTAATAAACAGGGTTGAACCCAAAATGTTCCCATCACTAGGTGAACACCATATCCACTACGCCAGCCTGACAAAGTAAATGAAGTGAAGCTTCTAAGTTATGTCTCATTTGATTGTTAACAAGAGCACCGCCCTGCGGGTTCAGACCTCTCATCTATTTTTTTTAAAGTTGAAGGGACCTATCTCAATACTTCAATCACAAAGGAGGGAGAGGTGGGGTGGAGAAGGGTGTATAGTGTGGTGGTGTGGTCATTTATTACACTATCTTCCAAAAATGAAAAAATGATAAAAATAAATATTTGTGTTTTTTAGCCATGTTTAAAAAAAATGGGCAGGGGGTATAGTGTGAGGGTGTGGTCATTTATTAGATGATCTTTCAAAATGAAAAAAAAAGTACTTTTTTCTTTTTTTTTTGGGGGGGGGCGTGGGGGATGGTTTGGGTGGAGTCTATTGTGGTATGTCAGATAAGAGTTGCTTTGTAACGCTTGTAAAGAAGTTATGGAAATTTTAGCAAAATTTAATAATTTCACCTTGAGAGTCATGGTCATTCAAAGGTCAAGGTAAAAATTCAACTTGCCAGCTACAGTTACTTATGATAGCAAGACAGTATTTGAAGTTTGAAAGCAATAGCCTTGATACTTGAGAAGTAAAGTAGATCAAAACACAAAATTTAACCACATATTCAAAGTTACTAAGTAAGAAAAGGACCATAATTCTGTCAAAATGACAACCAGAGTTATTCAACTTGTCCTGTACTGTCCCCTTATGATAATTTGCGAGTGTTCCAAGTATGAAAGCAATATCTATGATACTTTAGGAGTAAAGTGGACCAAAACACAAAACTTAACCAAATTTTCAATTTTCTAAGAATAAAAAGGGCACATAATACTTTCAAAATGCCAGTCAGAGTTACATAACTTTGTCTGCACAGTCCCTTTATGATAGTAAGTGTTGCAAGTATGAAAGCAATAGCTTTGATACTGTAGGAATAAAGTGGACCTAAACACAAAACTTAACCAAATTTTCAATTTTCTAAGTATAAAAAGGGCACATAATTCTGTCAAAATGCACGCCAGAGTTATCTAACTTTGCCTGCCCAGTCCCCTCATGGTAGTAAGTAAATAAGTTTTATACTTGATACTTTATGAGAAAAGTGGACCTAAACACAAAACTTAACCGGACGCCGACACCGACGCAGACGCCGACGCCAAGATGATGACAATATCTCTTTTTTTTCAAAAAAAAAAGATGAGCTTATAAATAAAATGTAACATATTGCAAACTTGATTACACGATTTTTCATAAATACTCTTTCAGCTTTTTATTTATATATGAAGGCTAGGGTCACTTTCAGCGAGCCTTACAAAAAAACTAACTATATTTGCAATTGTCAAGACTCCTTCACATACAATTTACCTTTGCTTATTCCAATATCCTTTTGCCAACCAACATTGTGCGGTCACGTACCATACATGGTTCCACAGTTGTACAGAATTCCTACAAAATAAATGAAGTATACATTTACAATTCAAATTTCTTTTCAAAGAATGTGTAGGTAACTAAATTCCCTATACATTACTTTAATGTCATAAAATAAATTTCAAACAAGGGCTGTTTGTAAAACATGCATGCCCCCCCATATGGATTGTCAATTGTTGTGGCAGCCATTGTGTGAATACGTTTTTTGGCACTGTGACCTTGACCTTTGACCTAGTGACCTGAAAGTCAATAGGGGTCATCTGCGAGTCATTATCTATGTACCTATGAAGTTTCATGATCCTAGGCATAAGTTCTTGAGTTATCATCCGGAAACCATTTTACTTTTTTGGGTCACCGTGACCTTGACCTTCGACTTAGTGACCTCAAAATCAATAGGGGTCATCTGCGAGTCATGATCAATGTACCTATGAAGTTTCATGATCCTAGGCATAAGCGTTCTTGAGTTATCATCGGGAAACCATTTTACTATTTAGGGTCACCGTGACCTTGACCTAGTGACCTGAAAATCAATAGGGGTCATCTTCGAGTCATGATCAATGTACCTATGAAGTTTCATGATCTTAGGCAAAATCGTTCTTGGGTTATCATCCGGAAACCATCTGGTGGACAGACATATGGACATTTGGACCGACATGTGCAAAACAATAAACCTGCTCTTCTTCGGAGGGGGGCATAAATATTTAACAGATATTTAACAAAAATTAACTTGATTCATCAAATTAATCAGTATCGAATAATAGACCAGTTTCACAATATGAACACCGATACTATTTTTAGATATCAATCATATCACCTGACGCGTTGAATTGCAGAACAAGGCTGAACGTGGAACTGCATTTTCTTTTGCTATGCAAATTGCGTTGAATATCAAGATTTTAATGCGCACTGACAGTGGTTACAATTAAGTCAAACATATGAATACAGACAACCATCACATGTCATGCTGTGTTAAGTAAAAAAATTGATAAGTAATTCAAATATAAAAATTATAACACCTAAATAATGATTCAAGGACATAAGTTATGTACTATTAGTGTATATTAATGAATTATATTTAATCTTTATAAATAACAATAGATGTGTTCATCAGAAACACAATGCCCACTACTGCGCCGCTTTTAATTATACATATATTTTTTTAACCTTTGACCTTGAAGGACGACCTTGACCTTGAACTTCCACCACTCAAAATGTGCAGCTTCATGAGATACACATGCATGCCAAATATCAAGTTGCTATCTTCAATGTTGCAAAACTAATGGCCAACGTTATTTTTTTTCCGGACAGACGGACATACTGACTGACTGACGGACAGTTCAACTGCTATATGCCACCCTTCCAGGGGCATACAATTTCCAGTTACCAATAAGCATCAGAGTAAATGTGGTCTGAAGACTAAATATCGATTATTGCACAAATCGAAGTCATAAATTAGCAGTATACAATACTAAGTATTATAAGACTACAATTTTCAAAGGTAGGATGTGTACAATTTCATGAATTATAGAACGTGTAAGAGTTGAATCAAGCATCAGACAAAGTCCTATCAAATAGAAGAAAATGACACAAATGTTTAGCATTAAATTTTTGAAATATTAAAAATATATAGGTATAAAGCACTTTATAATTATGATAAAACTGGCTAATATGTATACAGTATTTAGTTTCTGACAATCTTTTTGGACAGATGACTTTCAATGTTGACAATATCTTTTATGTTCAGTAAAAGCAACAATTGAGTATTTGGCGTTAAATTATTCCAAGAAACGGCTATGCAATGCTACAACCATGAGACGCCATGGTCACATGGAGGTGTCATTAATTGTGTTAAATGACCAGATGACCAGATATCTACAACATGTGGTTTATGACATCACGTTGTTATTTAGTATTTGTCTGCACAGTATCTGATCATAAAGAGGTTATGGGTTTGTGCTGAATACAGGGGAATTTAAACGCAAGATCTATCAATAAATAAAATAATTGATTAATCACCCAAATAATGCGCAAACAAAGAGTTACAGATAATCCAATAAGTTTTAGACTGTCAATTTACACACACTAAGAATTGAAAGCCATACTTGGAGTGTCAGAGTTTGTGCAAAAAAAAAAGAATACAAACAAGAATACAAACAAGTACTTTAATCAAGAAAATGTATTTCATATATTGGCACTTAAAATGGAAAGTATATATTAAGTAATTAATGGCTATTTCTGACGAAGTCAACTTGTGTTGGCAATATCATTAAGTAGATCTAGCTGAATGATCAAAAGCAGAGCGATATTGCGATGCACTATTAGAAATCTCTACACGTTCAGCCTCATTCTGGAATTCTGCAATCATTTGACTACCTGCTATATTGGCTTATTGTGAAAAGGGTCTATTCACTTATAAATACTTTAAAGAAGTAGATTTTCCATCACTCTACAGCTGTTGGGCTTTCTTAAAGGAAGTTTGGGAGTAAAATAAATCTACTCCAAGTTTTTATCACAAAAAACTTCCAACAAGTGGAGAATTAGCCGCATTTAGTGGATGATTTAGAAACATGATTAATTTAAATTAGATCTACATGTAATAGCTATTGAAAAGTAAAGTTATCCAGTTATTCTTGCTGCAATGTGGATAAGAATAATACAAACCAATAGCTGACAAACCTGATATCAGTGATATGTTGACCTTTGAAGTCAAAATTGAGACCTGAAATCTGTCTGTATAGAGAGGCACAATTTGTTTGGCATATCTTCAACCATTACTGGCAACACACACCTACAAAATTTATATATAAATTATATTAAAACATAAATTTATTAATAATTTTATTTATTAATTTATGACGAAATGTTTTAATCTAGGTCAGCTATAACGAAACTAAAAACGGATTAAAAACAATACCTTATTTTAATTAATAGGTTGAAAACAAAAATAAATGTATTAATATATTGACGTTCAACTGAACGAATACAAGACACAAGTACATTACATTACAATAAGTTATTATTTCAGTCGCATTCGGAGAAAACTGGACTTAGTGCATGTGCGTAAAGTGTCATCCCAGATTAGCGTAAGACTGTGCAGTTCGCACAGGCTAATCAGGGACGACACTTTCCGCATTAACTTCATTTTCGGTAAGGAGGGACTTCCTTGAAATTAAAAATACCATAAAAGCGGAAAGTGTAATCCCTGATTAGCATGTGCGGACTGCACAGGCTAATCTGCGATGACACTTTACGCACATGCATTAAGCCCAGTTTTCTCAGAACGCGGCTCATTCAATTAACAATTGTCAACATTATGCATATTATCGGATAGTTTTACACAATATTAAAAAAGTACAAATACAAACCTGGTAATACATGTAAATGATCGTATGCAATACAGTTATTGATCCCAATCTGATCTATTTCCGAATTATCTGCGAATCCATCGAGTAGAAACAATAACCATGCAATTCGCTCCGCCATCTTGAAACGTTATACTTACTGAACGCACTGATTGTGTTGCATTTGTTACAAAGTATCTGATTGGTATGGAAAGCCAAAGGTGCGTAAAGTGTCATCGCAGATTAGCCTGTGCAGTCCGCACATGCTAATCAGGGATTACACTTTCCGCTTTTATGGTATTTTTAATTTCAAGGAAGTCCCTCCTTACTGACAATGAAGTTTATGCGGAAAGTGTCGTCCCTGATTAGCCTGTGCGGACTGCACAGGCTTACGCTAATCTGGGATGACACTTTACGCACATGCACTAAGCCCAGTTTTCTCCGAATGCGACTGAAATAATAACTTATTGTAATGTAATGTACTTGTGTCTTGTATTCGTTCAGTTGAACGTCAATATATTAATACATTTATTTTTGTTTTCAACCTATTAATTAAAATAAGGTATTGTTTTTAATCCGTTTTTAGCTTCGTTATAGCTGACCTAGATTTAAACATTTCGTCATAAATTAATAAATAAAATTATTAATAAATTTATGTTTTAATATAATTTATATATAAATTTTGTAGGTGTGTGTTGCCAGTAATGGTTGAAGATATGCCAAACAAATTGTGACTCTCTATACAGACAGATTTCAGGTCTCAATTTCGACTTCAAAGGTCAACATATCACTGATATCAGGTTTGTCAGCTATTGGTTTGTATTATTCTTATCCACATTGCAGCAAGAATAACTGGATAACTTAACTTTTCAATAGCTATTACATGTAGATCTAATTTAAATTAATCATGTTTCTAAATCATCCACTAAATGCGGCTAATTCTCCACTTGTTGGAAGTTTTTTGTGATAAAAACTTGGAGTAGATTTATTTTACTCCCAAACTTCCTTTAAGAAAGCCCAACAGCTGTAGAGTGATGGAAAATCTACTTCTTTAAAGTATTTATAAGTGAATAGACCTTTTTCACAATAAGCCAATATAGCAGGTAGTCAAATGATTGCAGAATTCCAGAATGAGGCTGAACGTGTAGAGATTTCTAATAGTGCATCGCAATATCGCTCTGCTTTTGATCATTCAGCTAGATCTACTTAATGATATTGCCAACACAAGTTGACTTCGTCAGATATAGCCATTAATTACTTAATATATACTTTCCATTTTAAGTGCCAATATATGAAATACATTTTCTTGATTAAAGTACTTGTTTGTATTCTTGTTTGTATTCTTTTTTTTTGCACAAACTCTGACACTCCAAGTATGGCTTTCAATTCTTAGTGTGTGTAAATTGACAGTCTTAAACTTATTGGATTATCTGACACTCTTTGTTTGCGCATTATTTGGGCGATTAATCAATTATTTTATTTATTGATAGATCTTGCGTTTAAATTCCCCTGTATTCAGCACAAACCCATAACCTCTTTATGATCAGATACTGTGCAGACAAATACTAAATAACAACGTGATGTCATAAACCACATTTTGTAGATATCTGGTCATCTGGTCATTTAACACAATTAATGACACCTCCATGTGACCATGGCGTCTCATGGTTGTAGCATTGCGTAGCCGTTTCTTGGAATAATTTAACGCCAAATACTCAATTGTTGCTTTTACTGAACATAAAAGATATTGTCAACATTGAAAGTCATCTGTCCAAAAAGATTGTCAGAAACTAAATACTGTATACATATTAGCCAGTTTTATCATAATTATAAAGTGCTTTATACCTATATATTTTTAATATTTCAAAAATTTAATGCTAAACATTTGTGTCATTTTCTTCTATTTGATAGGACTTTGTCTGATGCTTGATTCAACTCTTACACGTTCTATAATTCATGAAATTGTACACATCCTACCTTTGAAAATTGTAGTCTTACAATACTTAGTATTGTATACTGCTAATTTATGACTTCGATTTGTGCAATAATCGATGTTTAGTCTTCAGACCACATTTACTCTGATGCTTATGGGTAACTGGAAATTGTATGCCCCTGGAAGGGTGGCATATAGCAGTTGAACTGTCCGTCAGTCAGTCAGGATGTCAGTCTGTCCGTCTGTCCGAAAAAAAATTAACGTTGGCCATTACTTTTGCAACATTGAAGATAGCAACTTGATATTTGGCATGCATGTGTATCTCATGAAGCTGCACATTTTGAGTGGTGGAAGTTCAAGGTCAAGGTCGTCCTTCAAGGTCAAAGGTTAAAAAAATATATGTATAATTAAAAGCGGCGCAGTAGTGGGCATTGTGTTTCTGATGAACACATCTATTGTTATATATAAAGATTAAATATAATTCATTAATATACACTAATAGTACATAACTTATGTCCTTGAATCATTATTTAGGTGTTATGATTTTTATATTTGAATTACTTATCAATTTTTTTACTTAACACAGCATGACATGTGATGGTTGTCTGTATTCATATGTTTGACTTAATTGTAACCAGTGTCAAGTGCGCATTATAATCTTGATATTCAACGCAATTTGCATAGCAAAAGAAAATGCAGTTCCACGTTCAGCCTTGTTCTGCAATTCAACGCGTCAGGTGATATGATTGATATCTAAAAATAGTATCGGTGTTCATATTGTGAAACTGGTCTATTATTCGATACTGATTAATTTGATGAATCAAGTTAATTTTTGTTAAATACATCTGTTAAATATTTATGCCCCCCTCCGAAGAAGAGCAGGTTTATTGTTTTGCACATGTCGGTCCGAATGTCCATATGTCTGTCCACCAGATGGTTTCCGGATGATAACCCAAGAACGATTTTGCCTAGGATCATGAAACTTCATCGGTACATTGATCATGACTCGAAGATGACCCCTATTGATTTTCAGGTCACTAGGTCAAGGTCACAGTGACCCTAAATAGTAAAATGGTTTCCCGATGATAACTCAAGAACGCTTATGCCTAGGATCATGAAACTTCATAGGTACATTGATCATGACTCGCAGATGACCCCTATTGATTTTGAGGTCACTAAGTCGAAGGTCAAGGTCACGGTGACCCAAAATAGTAAAATGGTTTCCGGATGATAACTCAAGAACTTATGCCTAGGATCATGAAACTTCATAGGTACATAGATAATGACTCGCAGATGACCCCTATTGACTTTCAGGTCACTAGGTCAAAGGTCAAGGTCACAGTGCCAAAAAACGTATTCACACAATGGCTGCCACAGCAATTGACAATCCATATGGGGGGCATGCATGTTTTACAAACAGCCCTTGTTTGAAATTTATTTTATGACATTAAAGTAATGTATAGGGAATTTAGTTACCTACACATTCTTTGAAAAGAAATTTGAATTGTAAATGTATACTTCATTTATTTTGTAGGAATTCTGTACAACTGTGGAACCATGTATGGTACGTGACCGCACAATGTTGGTTGGCAAAAGGATATTGGAATAAGCAAAGGTAAATTGTATGTGAAGGAGTCTTGACAATTGCAAATATAGTTAGTTTTTTTGTAAGGCTCGCAGAAAGTGACCCTAGCCTTCATATATAAATAAAAAGCTGAAAGAGTATTTATGAAAAATCGTGTAATCAAGTTTGCAATATGTTACATTTTATTTATAAGCTCATCTTTTTTTTTTTTTTTTAAAAAGAGATATTGTCATCATCTTGGCGTCGGCGTCTGCGTTGGCGTCCGGTTAAGTTTTGTGTTTAGGTCCACTTTTCTCATAAAGTATCAAGTATAAAACTTATTCACTTACTACCATGAGGGGACTGGGCAGGCAAAGTTAGATAACTCTGGCGTGCATTTTGACAGAATTATGTGCCCTTCTTATACTTAGAAAATTGAAAATTTGGTTAAGTTTTGTGTTTAGGTCCACTTTATTCCTACAGTATCAAAGCTATTGCTTTCATACTTGCAACACTTACTATCATAAAGGGACTGTGCAGACAAAGTTATGTAACTCTGACTGGCATTTTGAAAGTATTATGTGCCCTTTTTATTCTTAGAAAATTGAAAATTTTGTTAAGTTTTGTGTTTTGGTCCACTTTACTCCTAAAGTATCATAGATATTGCTTTCATACTGGGAACACTCGCAAATTATCATAAGGGGACAGTACAGGACAAGTTGAATAACTCTGGTTGTCATTTTGACAGAATTATGGTCCTTTTCTTACTTAGTAACTTTGAATATATGGTTAAATTTTGTGTTTTGATCTACTTTACTTCTCAAGTATCAAGGCTATTGCTTTCAAACTTCAAATACTGTCATGCTATCATAAGTTACTGTAGCTGGCAAGTTGAATTTTACCTTGACCTTTGAATGATCATGACTCTCAAGGTGAAATTATTAAATTTTGCTAAAATTTCCATAACTTCTTTACAAGCGTTACAAAGCAACTCTTATCTGACATACCACAATAGACTCCACCTAAACCATCCCCCACGCCCCCCCCCCCCAAAAAAAAGAAAAAAGTACTTTTTTTTCATTTTGAAAGATCATCTAATAAATGGCCACACCCTCAAACTATACCCCCTGCCCATTTTTTTTTAAACATGGCTAAAAAACACAAATATTTATTTTTATCATTTTTTCATTTTTGGAAGATAGTGTAATAAATGACCACACCACCACACTATACACCCTTCTCCACCCCACCTCTCCCTCCTTTGTGATTGAAGTATTGAGATAGGTCCCTTCAACTTTAAAAAAAATAGATGAGAGGTCTGAACCTGCAGGGCGTGCTCTTGTTAACAATCAAATGAGACATAACTTAGAAGCTTCACTTCATTTACTTTGTCAGGCTGGCGTAGTGGATATGGTGTTCACCTAGTGATGGGAACATTTTGGGTTCAACCCTGTTTATTAGCGGTCTCTTTATCTTCATATATACAAAGTACTGATTACTCCCAGAAAACGGACTCTAGAATGTCTTAATAAGCATAAAGCTTTCAATGCAATCAAGCATAATTAATATGGCTAAACTCTAGCATGAATTTTACTTTTGTATTTCAGGGACTCAACATTACACAGTCATTTCAACATGTAGAGTCTTGTCAGCAATGATGGAGCAGTACTTCAGATTTCCAGAATCTCGTCATGAGCTGAAGATCATTGCCTATGAATTTCATGAATGATGTAGAATGATTGGACTGTTGATGGAACCCACAGTGCATGTCCTGCTTCAACATCTGAGCATAGGTCCTTGTTTATCAGCAGTTTAGTTCTTCAAGCAGTCTGTGACAGTTACTTGAAATGTTTGGACATATGACCTGGATGGCCAAGTTCTGTGCATGATGCCCATTTAAATAGGAACGGCCCAGTGGCGCATTAAATGGACATTTTTCGAATGTTCTCGAGGATTCAGCTTACCGCCTGACAAGAAATCTTGCTTTTTGTTCAGTATCGAGGCCATGGACATTTGTATCATTTGCAAAAGATACTGCGATATGTGTGCCTTTGTTCATGCTTTATAGTTGATTAACAATTGGAAGCCATAACCTGTTTTTAAGATGGTGTTAGTGGGACAATGAATTTTGTAAAGATTTAAAGACTGGAAAAGAAAATTAAAAGTCAAAAGAGTTCTGCTATTGTTAAGCATGCTTTATTGATTTGTAATGTTAGAAAGATAGCATTATTAACAGAATAAAATGTCCATAATTTGAATATTCTACTGTTTTCAGCAACATTTAATTTGATATAGTACAAAATGCTGCATCATGTTATATCATGATCTGTTTTGTGAACAATGACCTTTCAATGTATATTTAATAATTTGTCAATGGGTGTTACACGCATAAGCCCTACCATTAGCCCAAAAAGGAATTGCTTAGGAGTTTTGCCACCTTCTAGAGAAAAATACTTCTCAGAAACAATTGCATTTTGGAAAGTCTATGGCTAGTAAAATTTGGATTCCTTTTGGATACCCAAGGTTACCAATTTATGTTTAATAAATTTGCAATAAAAAGCTTTGACAGAACATAATGTCACAGAGTCGAACACGTGTATGGAATAAAGTGGAAGTTGATTAAATGAGTAATACACATTATATGCTTCTTTGATTAAAAGTTTTTGTTTTCACTAAAACTGCAAACATAGTAAGCTTTAAAGTATTGCAAAGACCTATCAATATTGATAGGTCTTTGAGTATTGCAACTAAATAAAATATTCAGATTTAAATTGTATTATTTGAATGCACTGTCTAATACATATGAGCCTCGCTCTGTGAAAAAGGGGTTTAATGCATGTGCACTCCAGATTAGCCTGGGCAGACCGCACAGGCTAATCAGGGAGGATACTAAACGCACATGCATTAAACCCCTATTTCACAGAGCAAGGCTCATATATGTTCAATAAACCAAAGATAATCAAAAACAAAATGAGACATTTAACCCTGTACCACTCAAAAACGCACTAAGACACATTCGAGAATAAATTTAATTTAAGACCTTTCTTACTATATTAAAGTTTTAAAGGCTTTGTTTCCAACCCATGGATACTGATGAGCAGCAAACAGCATAAAACCTGAACAGATTGTGAGTTACTTGCAGGCTGTTCTGGTTTTATGATGTTTGCATGTAGAAAATTTAAAATTTCCTCAGAGCAGGAAAAGGTTAATAATAACACAACAGCAATTATACTTAAGTTATTTTAAGACTTCATACTAATGCAAGTAACTTGCAACTGTCTAACCAAAATCGGAGATGGTGGAGGGCAAAATTAATGGCTGTGCACCTTGAATTATCTATTCATACTCAAACAATATAATGTTGATCTACAGTATCTTGTACAGCATGCATCTAATACTACAGCAAAATTTGCTTACAAATAATATTACAAGAAACACAAGTCATTAAAGACTTAACTTTATTGCATCAACCATTTAGCAGGAATAAAATATAAAGAGAAAAATTATGGCAATTTTTTCATCTGAACATGCAAGTCTTCATATACAATCCCATTGCATATAAAAACGACAGTTTACTATTTTTCCGTTCTATATGTCAGCATAAAGACAAGATGGTATTCACTGTGCAATAAAACACAAGCAATCATATTAAAATTGCTTTTAATTATATGAACTGTACCTTCACTAACATTCAAGAATTTTAATATAAATACATGATGAAAGATGAGCTTTTTGTTGTCTTAAAATAACTTGATACTTTGCAATGACCAAACAATACAACTCAACATACAAATTATCCAACAAAATATATTTTAATGACACAATATTTTTATTCAACAATAGGAATAGCTTAAGGTTGTAACATATTACACTAAAGTCACAGTGTCAATCTAAGCAAAGAGTAGAATCATAAAGAGATGTCCACAACGGATGATGTGCAAGCTGGCTCTGACTCAGATTTCCACATCAGTTGATGTGCAAGCTGGTTATTACAAGGATGTGAACAACCGATGACGTGCAAGCTCTAAGACAGATATCCACAACAGAGATTGTCCTTGCTGGCTCTGACTAATGTCCACAAGTATATAACATGCAAGCTATCTCTGACTGATGTCCTAAACATATGACGTGCAAGCTGGCTCTAACACAGATGTCCACAACAGATTACGTGCAAGCTAGCACTTACACGGATGTCCACAACAGAGGATGTGTAAGCTGGCTCTAACACTGATGTCCAAAAGAGATGACGTGCAAGCTGGCTCTTACACGGATGTTCACAACAGATGACATGCAAGCTAGAACTAACACTGATGTCCACAAAAGAGGACGTGCAAGCTGGCTCTAACACGGATGTCCACAACAGATGACATGCAAGCTGGCTCTTACTCGGTTGTCCACAACAGAGGTCAGATGGGCAAGCTGGCTCTGCCTCAGATATGTACACAGAAGATGATGTTCAAGTTGGGAACACTGCTACAGCTATAAAATACAAAAACCATGTTTCATACTATCATATTATTTTACTACATGTATTTCTTCCACAATACAGAACATTATACTCATTATTAGCATTCTGCTATTGCTATCTGAAGGTTTACCAGATGCTATGTGTGAAGATAGTTCATACCAGAAATTAGCCGAAAAACACTTTAGACATAATGTACATTCTGCTTTAAGATATATAGCTCAGAATTCACTGGTTAAATCAAATTTTTTGGACTAAATTGGCGTGGCATGCAGACAAAATGTCGAGTTTTGAAACTGTGTCGTATCTGGTGTGAATCTTGAGTTATTTAATTTGGTCAGTATATCAGATGTGTACACCTGTTATATGTTAACTGTAAGAGTTTAGAATGTCTTGACAGTCATTGTGTTTGTAATACATTGTGTTATCTTTCAGATTTGTGTGACAGTTAAATATAATAATCAATAATCTTGTTCTGCATGCCGGTCAAATTGTTCCGTGGTAAACACCTACCCATTGTGGTCAACTCGTACCTGTTTTTTAGTCAACTTGTACCTACCCAAACTAAACCCGTACCCGATATACAGAAATAGGTGTAGGATGGTTAGCTTATAAGTCAAACTCATAGAGACAATTTTTATTTTCCTCTTGATGTTTCCACTTAAATTATCGAAGCATTGCTCACGCAAGTTGTCTGTTGCAGATATGTATAAGCAGCGAACGTGTTGATGAAAATTGACACTTGTGGTTGATGTCTTTCAAGAATTTTACAATTGTGACAAAATAAGACAAATGAAACAAGTTGAATAGTTTGAATGAGGTACGAGTTGACAACAAGAGCACCGCATAACGGGTGCCACGCTCTGCTACAGGTGCTTGTCAGATTTTTTTTTTTTAGAGGTCACAATGACCTTGACCTAGTGACCCCAAAATGGGTGTGGCGTGTAGAACAAATCAACATGCATCTACATATGAAGTTTCAAAGTTGTAGGTGGAAGCACTTTATTTTAGAGCCAATGTTAAAGTTTTATAGTAGAGGTCACGGTGACCTTGGCCTTTGACCTAATGACCCAAAAATGGGTGTGGCGTGTAGAACTAATCAAGGTGCATCTACATATGAAGTTTCAAAGTTGTAGGTGGAAGCACTTTGATTTTAGAGCCTATGTTAAAGTTTTATATTAGAGGTCACAGTGACTTTGACCTAGTGACCCAAAAATGGGTGTGGCGTGTAGAACTCATCAAGGTGCATCTACATATGAAATTTCAAAGTTGTAGGTGGAGCACTTTGATTTTAGAGCCAATGCTAAGGTTTTAGCACGACGCCTACGGCGGACGACGAGCTGGCTATGACAATACCTCGGGTTTTCTCCGAAAACGCCGAGCTAAAAATGGGTACGAGTTGACCAAGGTACGAGTTGCCTTTGGGATGAATTGCCTGTAAAGCCTTGTTCTTGTTCTTTTTAATTGAAGATGTATACGGTGCTGGACTAGAGCATACGACTGCCATAACAATAACTTGGCTCTCTACTAACTGAGCTTAAGGGAAGATGTTTCTTACACACAAACACTATATTTCATTATTTGACGACATATGATTATGACGTGTTTTTGCGGGTGTTTAAGTTTTAACAGAGACGTTTGCATATAGACAAACCGTGAAAACAACACTCGATACTCTTGAGCTGTTTTAATTGCATTAAAATTTATAATTCATGTATGTTAAATACTAACCTCATCGCTAATGTCATCAAAATTGATCACTCTTTCGCCCTTAAAAGGTTTTGTGTTAATGTGAAACAACCGTCATCATGATGACTGCATGAATGCTGGATAAGACGCGAGTTTTGATTGGTTCTTTCTAGGTGTCGGAACCAATCAAATTTTATCGCGTAACCACATAGCAACCCGAATTTCGTGCAGTAATTCAATGCTATTGAAAATCGCGCGGAGTAATGAATCTTCCGCGCGATTTTACATTAGCAACCCGCAATTTACATAGCAACCCGAGATTTGTACAGTAATTCAATGCTTAATTTTCGCGGAAGATATTTGTGTTCCGCGCTTTGTGGATTAGGTCCGCGCGATTTTATACACTACTATTTGTACAGAGTAGATAATATTAAGGTTCCGCGCGATTATTTGAGCCCGCATTCTCTACAGGGTTGAAAGATAATTGTTCCGACGGAAAATATATGAAAGTTCCGCGCTTTTTAGATTTCGATTTGTATGCAGTATTTTATGGCTATGCTGGCCTTGGTTTTTCGCGGAAAGTGAAAGTTCCGCGGAAAATGAAAATCCCGATATTTACTATATAAGTATATGTATTTTAGCGGGGGTCCCCTTTGGCTTTCCATAATAAATATATAGCGTTGTAGACTTATAATGAAATAATAAGTTTTGAATCCTGCAAAATCTTTAAATTTGCATTTCTTGGTCTGCCTTCACGTTTTGTTTAAAAAGTATCATACAATATGATAAATACCCTTACTTGTCTTATTGTATTGTTATCGAATCCAAGACTAACTATTTCAGACACAGAGACATGATGATTAAATATTATTATATAGGTCATTTCATAACAAGTCTTTTTTATATTATTATTACTGTGCGCTGACGAAATGGCCTCAATGATGCATTTTCCAATTCACATAACACACATAACGTTTTCATAATCATATTTAGTTGTCATAATTGTAATATTATTTTAAATACAAACCTTGTCTACAAACCAATCGCGGCGCAAGACATTTGTTTTAAAAGTAGTCTAGCGACCTTCTTCATTTGACACATGAGTTGACAGTTCGGTACTTGTTTGGGGTGTTTTAATACTTTTTCCTTAGTCCATCATATATTACCGCTATTACATGTACTTTAAAATAATTAATGAGTTCTATTGTCGGTATACACTTTCAGCGATGATGTTGAATTTCATATCATATAATACGATCGATTGTTTGTTTTTATTTAATATCTTTTAAAGTTGCCAGATCTACATACTTTACTTGGAAAAGCACTGTCAGTCTAAAAAGTATTGATATCAACGGCGACTTTGACATAATGTTCTTTACAAAATAAGAAATGGTTAAATTCCCCTATCTGATTTAACCACTGTTCTATGCATATGATCGAAATCTCCCGCACCTGTCCTTACTTGCTGTATGTTTGTTTTTGTTTTTATAGTGTTATATAATGCTATTGAACACATCATCACACACAATTTGGTATAGAAATCCGGAAAGGAGGGTTATTAATTTGTCTAGGAGGGCAGTCTTTTGCATATTTAATTTGCAAGGCTTTTCAAAGCGTATTCTAACATTTTAAATGATCGTGAATACATCTATAACAATCAAACGTTTGCGTTGAAGCTTCCTTTGCTAATTACACCTCGAGCTTTTGTGAAAGCATTTCTTCGGAATAAATGAACTGTATGTGCCTTAATGTCCAGGAATTGTAAAGAAAACACTTATGCCCCGTATCTATTTATTCTCCGGATTGTATTAAAAAAGGGTGGGGCATTCTTCAATTCCTTTCATAACATAAAACAATACATGCTTACCGAGTGGTTTGCCAATAAACAGTAAAATATTTAACAATGCTGACCTGTACAATATACTGGCTATATACGCAAAGTATTGTTTCAAACTATGATTCTTTACAACTGAATGTAAAGGTGATATATTGGGATCAATTTATTTTTCAATTACCAGCTGTGCCATGTATTACAATTTACAGACTACGTGATAAAAATAGTGTTGTCCCTTGCTCGTTATTCTATCAGTAAAACGTGATTTGCTGCTGATTTGTTAATTCGCTGTCGATAATTCTTAGGAGATGAATTTAACGTTAGGCCCTGTGTCGTATAAAAAATTGCATCCAGTGTTTCTTCAATCAGGAAATTACGCTATGATCCTTTTTGTTTACATTATGTTCGACCGAATTCCTTTTGAATTTCAGACTTTTAAAGCCTAGGAGCGACGGATGAGTTGTGAACACTCACGATGGGCAACGAAGCTTCGAAACAGGAATCTAAAGAAGGTACTGTTGGCTTTATTCTTAACATAGACAATTTATATTAACAAGTCGTGTATCTGTCACAAATTATAGTTTTGACAGTTTATGTTGCGATTTTATTTTTGTGTCTACTGAAACAAAGGCCAATACGTGTCCAGTGGATTTGTCTAAAGCCACGGTCTTAATTCCAATTCATTCCATATACAGATACGTTTTAGGGACTTCAGTTTTCCTTACCAAATATAGGCAATTATATCAGTCACAACTTATCCAGATTAAACACGGAGTTGCACGCTATTTATACGATAGACAAAGAATATGCAAAATATAGATACACTAGTTCAATACGGTGCTACTATATAAACATTATTAAATAATCACGCATTCTCAATTTGCTAAAGAAACGTATACATAGTACAGTACGAGTTTCCGCGTACCACATGTTCCTGCGTAACACTCTACACAAATTTTTAAAGTCATGGAAGATCGAAGCGAGTGGGCTTTAAGGTTTTTCATATGGATACTGTGACGTGTTTCATCACAGTGAATCAAACTGTTCCAAGAGCATACGCTTCTACACAATTGCTTACAGTCTTTGTACTATCTATTTACTGGGTTCATTCATTTCGCTATCCTTGCGGTTAACGAAAGCTATAACACATCTACAATGATGCTGTCATGTTTGTATTCAGTTATTACTGTATTTTCTATTTTTTAAACTGCACTTTTTAAAGGGCACACTACCTGTTGTCCTTGTAGAAATGAAGGAAATCGCGCTTGTTAGAATTATTAAATAATATTGGTTCATAATTGTAAGTGCATGTGTAATAATTGTATATACTAAATTAGTGCACGTACAAGAATGCGCCGTATACGCCTTATTTCGTTGCAAACTCATAATTTAATCCATTTAAATCTAAATTATCAACGTATACATGTGTCAAAGATACCGATGCCCAAAAGACATTTGTTTAGAAAGAGACCAATCCACTATGTATTCTCGACTAAAGACTATACCTCAGCCAAATCTGGTCGCAGTCAAAATGTGTTTCTTTACGATCATCGAAACAGTAAGTTCATTCAACTTTGAAAGTTTGAGCGAGGAAAAAGTATTCGTATATAATTAAGTGTGGGACTTCTATATCCTGTAGTAGACAAAAAACTAACTCGAATCTGCCAAATCCATTCTTAACGATCACCTAAATATTCAGGTCATTCAATTGTATAATCTAACGTATTTTTTTAATTAGTACTTGAATATAAGTTTAAGGTCAAATGTCAATTTCATTACAACAATGCTATTTTATAGATATGTTTATTCTAAAACGATTGGAATCATCACGAGCAATGGCACAAGATATTATGATGCTCAAAACGATTATCTTGTTTTCCATAAACCGCTCGGGTATTTCCGCCACCTATATTGGTGGTGACATCATTTTTACACAATGCACATGACACGGAAACTAGTCGATTGTTATTACGGATTGGAGCTTCAACACTTCACGCTTAACTACAAATTTGACATTGAATATAGTGCTATATTGTTAATTGTTCGTATTTTTTTAATTGAAGAGTTTGTTGAACTGTGCATGACAAACGTTTCAACATGGTTTAGATGTTGCCTTTAGGTGCATGGAGTGTCCGGACAAAACTTCGAGCTACACGCACCGGATCTCATAACTTAAGATTCTTTATATATTTTTTGATATTGAGCGACTATAGTCTAAATGTTATAATATTACTAGAAACACTGAAACGCATTATTGTTATGCCTTTTGTATGTCACATATACGAATTATTTCAAGTGCCACTATTTTTCATCAACATATACGCATCAATGGTTTGGTTACAAAAACACGTAATTTGAACCCTTCGCTAATCATTAAGAAAAAGTAGGTGAATCAGCACAACAGTTAAACAAAATGACAGTTAACTTTCAATTTATAAATAACTGTCGCAATGGTCTGTTTCACCATAACAATTAAAAGTGTTAAAAATAGTATGCATGTTTATCAATAATATTTTCTATATTAATATGAACTTATGAGATAATTACGGTGGCATAGAGGTGACATTCACTCCTCTTTTTTAAAATTGCACTCCTCTTTTCTCTTTCTCGTGGCCACGACTTAGTAACTCGTGGCCTTGAGTTAGCTATGTCGTGGCTACGAGATAGAAAAAGACGAGTGCAAAACTAAATAAAAGAGGAGTGCAATTAAAAAAAAGAGCGGTGCAGTAAATAAAGGAAGGGTGCATTAAACAAAAGAGGAGAGAATTTCGAGATCTCGAGATCCCAACTTAGCTAACTGGTGGCCACGAGTTATTCAGCCAATCAAATACTATCTTGTTCCCTAAAATTAATCAGCCAATGAAAGCGTCCTAAAGGCAAGGCTCTGATATAACACAACATACTAATATTAGTACTACAATTACTACTACTACAACTGCTGTTTTTGTTGTTGCTGCTGATACTGCTACTACTACTACTACTACTACTACTACTACTACTACTACTACTTCTAATACTACTACTACTACTACTATTACCACTAATACTACTACTACTACTGCTACTGCTACTGCTACTGCTACTACTACTACATGTAAGTAATGATAACCTCCTTCACAATTATTTTCAAAATTTCATTTTGTTATATATTATTATGTATTCATCTCTTAAAATGAAATATAATTCACGCCTTCGGCATCCAGCTTTAACTAAACGTCATTTATTTCATTGGTGGGTGCGCCGCACTGAAATGTCCGATTGAGACATTTGTATCTTTTTAATTGGTCAATTCTATTTTCTGGGCGGATCTTTCGTTATGCCAGAATTAGAACTTCAATGTTTTGATTGGGTCGCCGTTTTTGGGGGCGTAGCAGTTTGTCAAATCTCGAC
Source organism: Dreissena polymorpha (assembly GCF_020536995.1). Lineage (NCBI taxonomy): Eukaryota > Metazoa > Mollusca > Bivalvia > Myida > Dreissenidae > Dreissena > Dreissena polymorpha. The sequence goes on along the minus strand of NC_068357.1, from coordinate 110,293,778 downwards.
AAATACACATGATTACTGCCGAGTCGGTATATGTCATATCGAGGAAATCGTTTTTCACGAAGAGTTAGGGTGAATATACGTCGCGGTGCTTAACGACCCTAGAAGCGCAAATGATAACAGGTTGTAAAACATTACATTCGACAATATACAGCTAAATAGATTTATTTAGATTTATTTTTATTCATGATTGCGTGCAAGTTGTTAAATCAGGATATTTTTTATACAACGAATATTTATATTAATTACAACCGATATTTTTTAGCTTGATTACATAGAAAGCCTTGGGCTTATTAAGCCACTCTCGAGTCCGTTTCCTGCGAAGAATCCCTATTATAACTGTTTCAACTCGATATTGACACGTCCTTTTATTTATGTATTTTAGTTTGTGCGTTGCATGTGTTTATCTGTTTTAGCAAAATCAATGTTCATATGCTTATATGCTAATAAATGTTGTTGTTTTACTTAATGTTCAAGAAAGTTTCTTGTAAAAAACGAAAATTAAGAGCGAATATCGTATTATTCAGTTTGAAATTGCAAAAAGTATATTTTTATTGTGAAGGTACTTTTAACGGGTAAAAAAAAGAATATGAAAATAAAAATCAAAAGCACATGCTTTTTGCAGACAGACTCCGCCCACTGGTTGGCAAAAGGTGGTTGGCATAACGCTGATCTATACAAATTATGTTGAAAATTACTGTAATTTCCACAATCATTTAAATCTTCAAAACATTTAACTCAATTGTATTATTTCTAATAAATATTATTTAAAAAAAACATAAGATTGTTTTTCTATTTGCTTATAAAGCATTTGAAGTTATGAAATCAATGTGTCAAACATGAATATACACAAACAATATTTAGGTGAATTACTACTTGTAAAAACAAGTTAACACCGTTTGATTATCATTGGTTAACCTTTAAAAGTAACCCAAACGGGTGTCATAAACATAAATGACCCAAAGTGCACCCCAAGTTCCCAACATGTGGCGGATGTTTGTCCAGTAATTAAGCAAGAATAATGATGCTTTCACTTCTATATTGAATCTTGAACCTTGAAAAATGCATGCAGTCGTGTGTGTGTTTTTTATCACTTTCTTCGCCTAAATAAATACATTTTATAATATAGAAGGAACAACAGACAAGTTTTTGCATATTTCTGATACTAATCAAATCAAATTACAAAAATGTTTGACATCATCATCATAACCATCATCATCATCATCATCATCATCATCATCATCATCATCATCATCATCATCATCATCATCATCATCATCATCATCATCATCATCATCACTCGTATAGTATAGATAACCTGTATCTTTCTATATACATTTTTGTATTTTTTAAAAGGCTGACCTTGTAAACATGTTATATTACGATGATTTTAGTAACGGAACGGTTAACTAAAATGTATTGGACAGAAACATAATTTTGAACCGCTCGTGCGCCTGTAAACCGTACCGGGCGATTTATTTAGTGGATAAAAACCGTCCGATACAGTTAAGGAAACCGTCCGGGACGGTTTCCTGGCGTGAACTATAGTACGGCATAGCGTTCTTTAACTAATTTAGAACATTTTTAATATAAAATGGCACGTTTGTGGAATCTTAAATATATACGCTTTAACGAAATACTCATTTTGTTGCGTTTACAACAACTGGGCTAAATTTAATTAGCGAATATTCATAACGCGTGTGAAGTTAGCCAATTTAACCTATTCAGCCTATTAAGCCTATTTAGCCGGTAAAGTACATAGGTTGATACATACATCATTTTTAGACAATTTAGCCTATTAAGCTGAAATATTAAGTTTAGTAAGCCTATTTAGCAGGTTAGGTACATACTTTCAGAATATATTACACAAAATGAATATGATTGTGAATTATTCCCATGGCGAGTGGGTATGCACCTTAAAGGGCCCATTTCGGACAAACAAGAGTTTTCCCCCGGAAACGACATAGTGCACGCTGAACTCCCGTCGGCTGCCTGTTGGGCTGATCTAGCTTCGGCCCGGGGTTTTAATTAGGGTAGGCGTCACGTACAGCCTATGCAGCGTATTGTGCTCTATTGTCATATAGAGTGGGTATGCACCTTTAAGGGCCCATTTCCGACAAACAAGAGTAATACCCGGAAGCGACCTAGTGCATGCTGAACTCCTGTCGGCTGCCTGTCGGGCTGATCTAGTTTCGGCCCGGGGTTTTAATTAGGGTAGGCGTCACGTACAGCCTATTTAGCGTATTATGCTATATTGTAATATTGAGTTGGTATGCACCTTTGAGGGCCCATTTCGGACAAACAAGAGTTATCCACCGGAAGCGACCTAGTGCACGCTGAACTCCCGTCGGCTGCCTGTCGGGCTGATATAGTTTCGACACGGGGTTTTAATTTGGGTCGGCGTCACGTACAGCTTATTTAGCGTATTATGCTTTATTATAATATAGAGTGGGTATGCACCTTTTAGGGCCCATTTCGGACAAACAAGAGTTATCCCCCGGAAGCGACTTAGTGCACGCTAAACTCCCGTCGGCTGCCTGTCGAGCTGACCGGGCCGGCGGTCAATACCCGGTTAAAACCGGTCAATACTGGTCATTAATGGTCATTATTGGTCAATACTGGTCGATTGAAAATTGTAGCATTTAAACATGACAAAGGAAGAATTTAAGCTATTCTATATTAAATCAATCATTATTCTGTAATTGATAAACTTATTTTGAGTTATCTATTGTAAAAAAAGCTTTAAAGCTGTAAAAAATACTTCTTTATTATTTATGGAAACGGTCTCAAATACAAAAGAACTAAGGCAATATCTTTATCTCAGTGTATCACATCTGTTACTGCAGTTTTATTACTATTGTAGTTACCATAGTATTTCACTGATCTATTGATATATCTATTTGATAAGCTGATGGACAAACAGAACTCTTGTGGTTTCTAGGGTCATAAATGATCTGGCCCCTAAGCCTTAATTGGTAATAAAATGCATGCACTGGTATGTCTCTGATAGTGACAATGAAGCAAATCTGCCCTTAGGCTATTTCATTTCACTCAAACAAAATGAGATAACTTGCTATTAATGTTATTAATTTAATAGTTACTTCTAACTTGTCTCCTTTCTATATTAAGAGGGTTTTCTTATTTTAAAGTTCAATTGGTCTTCAAATGAATAAGCAATCAAAGTTCTTGATTTTGGCAACAAATAATGTTTACCAATTGTGGGTCTACTCTAGACCCTTCTTTTCAATTATTTTTTTCTTTTAATAATTATTTCTTATTATTTTTTTTTATATCATTGGTAAAATAAAATAGATTTTCATTATTTTGTTAAAGAAATCCAGACAAGAATACATGACAAGTAAGGGTTGTGTCAAAGGTGCCATTTAAGGCCCTATTATCAGTTTTGGGTGCCCAAACCTGTATAGGTTTGAAGACTGTGAAAGACTGTGGAGACAGTGGTGCACGAGGAACAACTAATACACAGTAATTGACAGGTTCTTGTTGAATCAAGCACAGATTTTTCTGAGCATTCATAATTCGTTAGAATTGAAAAAAAATTCAATCGACCAGCACAATCCAATTGACCAACTTGACTCATTTGCAAAATTTTGAGAGATTGGCCTACAAATTGCATGAACAGGTATAAAAAAAGTGGGTATTAATAGCTTAAGACATTATTGGCAACATGTCTGTTTAATTAATATTATCAATATTGTTTAATTAAGCATGGAATATTAATCAAAATTGGGGGGTAAAGTTCAATCGACCAGTATTGACCAGTAATGACCACTTTGGGAGAATTGACCGGGGCGGTTTCAACCGGTAAAAACCGCCGGTTAAAACCGGGGGCGGTCGATTGGTACCAACCCTGACGCACACACCTATGCATACACACACTTATACAATTACCATATCTTAATTAACACGACCAATAACCATAACAAAAAGTTAACAAAAACAGCCGAGTACATTATTGTTCAAAGTCAGAGTTTAAAAACGTGGAATACATTATTCTTGAAATAGTTTACGATTGATAGAAGTAGCTGATAAACACAAATATTATAATTACAGAAAACAATATTCATGACCAGTGTTGTTCACAATATGATATGAAATTACACAACTGTTATGAAGAATAGCCTGAATAAAACACGGTGCATTCCTCAACTAAAAAAACAACAAACAAACTAATTAACAAGATATCACGCAACAAAACATTTAATCCTTAATGTACTCCGGGTACAGGAAATATACTTACACGTTCCCAGCCAATTTAGACTTTAACCGAGTTTTATTCCCGCCCAAAATCCGATGACGTAAAACGCACGGAAAACAAAACAAAATTCTCTTTGAACAAAGCCTGCCTCACCATGCTTTTTTAAGTGAGAGTTGCGATAATATAGCGGCAATTTAACAGAATATTGACATAAATATAAACATACTTAATTTGAAAATAATTCGCCGACAACGGCCAATTTCGCGTAAAAATTTCCGGGTTACTTTCATTATACTTATATTTTTCGTACCAGAGATACATTTAAGTTTATTTAAGAGTACCCGGGGTACATTTAAGTAGTACCCGAGCCGACAATAACCAATCGAGCATCAGTAAGTTACCCTTAACATAGGTAACCAAATACCACAAGTGGCACCAATTATAATGATAAAAGTCAATTAAATTTTAAAAAGTCTTTCATGAATAAGGTGTTGTCATGATTAATAATAATAATCATGACCACATCTATCTGTTACTTATTTCCGATAGTTTTTTTATCCTCTTCTTTATTTACACTGTTGTTTTTTCATTCCATTTAAATGTGTGACACGCGTTCGGACAATTGTCAAAATATTTATATGCTAACTAGTCCCGCACTCTGGATCAGCAGACGATTTATTGCTTAAATCTCACGGTGGATTCCGGAGATAGTTGATGTATCATGATTGCTAGTCCCTTTAGATAAAATAAAATTTTGTTAGTCCTAAAGCGGCCCTTTAAGGTGCATACCAACTCGCAATGTAAATAGCGCATTATACGCTAAATAGGCAACGCGGACCATGATTAAAACCTCGGGCCGAAACTAGATCAGCCCGGAAGGCAGCCGTAGTGATTTCATTGTGCAAAAGATCGCTTCCTCGGGATAACTCTTGTTTGTTCGAAAGCGCCCCTTAAAAGTGCATACCCATTCGAGATGTAAATAGAGTATACTAAGCGAAGTAGGCTTATGTGAAGAAGAGACAACTTCAAACACCGGGCCAAAACCAGATCAACCCGACAGGCAGCCGACGGGAGTTCAGCGTGTACTATGTCGCTTCCGGGTGATAACTCTTTTAAGTCCGAAAGCGGCCCTAAACCTCGTAATGTAAATAGCGACTATTACGCTAAATAGGCTGTACATTGGCCTGACATGCAGCCGTCAAGAGTTCAGCGTGCAATAGGTCGTTTCCGGTAAATAACTCTTTTTTGTCCAAAAGCGGTCCTTAAAGGTTCATATTCTCTCGCCATCGCAATAGCTCCTTATACGCTAAATAGGTTGTATGTGTCGCCGACCCTATTTAAACCCCGGGTCAAAACTAGGTTAGCCCGACAAGCAGCCGACGCCAGTTCAGCGTGCACTATGTCGCTTTCCAGGGATAACTCTTGTTTGTCCGAAAGCGGCTCTTATACACTGTCGCCATGTACATAGCGCCTAACCCGCAAAATAGGCTGTTTGTGACGCCGACCTTAATTAAAACCCGGGCCGAAAATAGATCAGCCCGACATGCAGCCGAAGTGAGTTCAGCGTGCACTAGGTAGCTTCCGGTGGGATAACTCTTGTTTGTCCGAAAGCAGCCCTTAAAGGTGCACACCAACTCGCCATGTAAATAGCGCATCATGCGCTAAATACGACGTTGTATACGTTGTAGGTTTTATACGACGCCAACCCTTATTAAAACCCCGGGCCGAAACTGGATCAGCCCGACAGGAAGCCGACGGGAGTTTAGCGGGCATTATGTCGCCTCCAGGAGATTGCTCTTGTTTGTCCGAAAGCGGACCGAAGTTTAGCTTACATTAGGTCGCTTCAGGGGAATAAGTCTTTTTTTGTCCGAAAGGGGCCCTTAAAGGTGCATACCCACTCGCCATGTAAAAAGAGCATAACAAATACGCTAAAAGGCTGCAGGAGAGGCCGTCACTAGTTAAAATCCCGGGCCGAAACTAGATCAGCTTGACAGGCAGCCGACGGGAGTTTAGCGAGCACGAGGTCGCTTTCGGGGAATAACTCTTGTTTGTCCGAACGGGGCTATTATAGATGCATACCCACTCACCATGTAAATAGCGCCTAATTCACTAAATAGGCTGAAGGTGACGCAAACCCTAACTGAAACTTCGGGCTGCAACTAGATTAGCCCCATAGACAGCCGACGGGAGTTCAGCGTGCACAAGGTCGCTTCCGGGGGATAACTCTTGTTTGTTCAAAAGGAACCATTATAGGTATATACCCACTTGCCAAGTAACTAGAGCATAATATATACGCTAAACTGGCCGCAGGTGACGCCTAATTTAAACCCCGGGCCGAAACTAGATCAGCCCGACAGAAAGCCAACGTGAGTTCAGCGTGCACTAGGTCCCTTCCGGTTAATAAATCTTATTTGAACGAAAGGGGCCCTTAAAGATGCATACACGCTCGCCATGTAAAAAGAGCATAATACATACGCTTAATAGGCTGGAGATGGCGCCGACCCTAATTTAAATCCCGGGCCAAAACTAGATCAGCCCGACAGAAAGCCGACAGGAGTTCAGCGTGCAATAGGTCGCTTCCGGGGAATAACTCTTTTTTTTTCCGAAAGGGGCCCTTAAAAATGCATACACACTCGCCATGTAAATAGTGCATAATACGCTAAATAGGCTGTAGGTGACGCCGACCGTAATTAAAACCCCGGGCCGAAGCTTGATCAGTCCGACAGGCAGCAGACGGGAGTTCAACGTGAACTATGTCGCTTCCGGGGGAAAACTCTTGTTTGTTTGAAAGGGGCCCTTAAAGGTGCATACCCACTCGCCATGTATATAATGCATAATACGCGAAATAGGCTGTAGGTGACGCCGACCCTAATTAAAATCAAGGGTCGAAACTAGATGAGCCCGACATGCAGCCGACGGGAGTTCAGCTTGCACTAGGTCGCTTGCGGATGATAACTCTTATTTGTCCGAATGCGACCCTTAAAGTTCCATACTTACTCGCCATGTAAATAGTTCATAATGCGCTATTTTGGCTTAAGGTGACTTGGACCCTAATTTAAACACAGGGCAGAAACTAGATCAGCCCGACAGGCAGCTAACGGGAGTTCAGTGTGCACAATGTCGCTTCCGGGGGATAACTCCTGTTTGTCCGAAAGGGGCCCTAAAATGTGCATACCCACTCGCCATGTAAATAGAGCATAATTTATAATACGCTTAATATGCTGTAGGTGACGCCGACCCTTATTAAAACCCCGGGCCAAAACTAGATCAGCCCGACAGGCAGCCATCGAATGTAAAGCTTGCACTAGGTCGCTTCCGGGAGATAACAGCCGAAACTAGATCAGACCGACTTTCAGCCGTCGGGAGTTCAGCGTGCACTAGGTCAGATCCGGGGTATACCTCTTGTTTGTCCGAAAGCTGCCGTTATAGGTGCATATCCACTCACAATGTAAATAGCTCATTATACACATAATAGGCTGTATGTGACGCCGACCCTAATTAAAACCTCGGGCCGCAATTAGTTTATCCAGATAGGCAGCCGATGTGAGTTCAGCGTGCACTAGTTCGCTTCCGTGGGAAAACTCTTGTTTGTCCGCAAGGGGCCCTTAAATGAGCATGCCCACTCTTAATATAAATAGCGTATAATACGCTTAATAGTCTATATGTGACATCGACCCTTATGAAAACCCCGGGCCGAAATTAGATCAGTCCGAAAGGCAGCCGACGGGAGGTCAGCTTTAACAAGGTCGCTTCCGGTGTATAACTCTTGGTGGTCTTAAAGGGGCTCTTAAAGGTGCATACAAACTCGTTGTGGTAATGGCTTGTCAATAGCCTGCTAAACAGGCTGTATACATGTATTTTATCCTATTTAAATTTTGCTAAAAATGCAAAATAGGTTGAGCATTTAGTATGATGCTATTTAACCTGAAAAGGCTTACTCTTATATACTCAGTATGTTTCAACCTATTTAATTAACTTTCGAAAAAGGCGTTTTAAGGCGAATAGGCATCTTATAAGGCTAAACAATTATGTTTCAACCTATTTAATTAACTCGCTATGTAGACTAAATAGGCTGCTCAATAGGCTTAAAGTGAATAATAGGATGTTTGTCTCCACCTATTTTATAAGAGTTCTTTAAAGCTAAATAGACTGAATAGGTTTTCTTAATAGCCTAAATATGAGGTATGTTTCAACCTATTTCATATAATTGTTAAATAGACTAAATTAGCAGGAAAGGCTGCTTAATAGGCTTAAGAGAATAAAAAGGATGTATGTTTAAATACATGTACTTAACTTGCAATATTGTCTTTATAGGCGGAACATACTGCTAAATATGCTAATAAGAACGTATTTTTCAGCATATGTACCAAACTTGCTAAATAGGCTGAATAGGCTGAAAAGGCTGCTTAATACGCTAAATATGCTTAGTATGATGTATTTTCCAACCTATGTACTGAACTTGTTAAATGGGCTATATAGGCTGAAAACGCCTCTAAATTGGCTTTATAGACTAAATAGGATGCATGTTTCAACCTATGTACTAGACTTGTTAAATAGGCAAATAGGCTGAAAATGGTGTTAAATAGGCTTAAAAGGCTAAATAGGATTCATGTTTCAACCTATGTACAAATGTTAATGCTGATTATAATTACTGATAACAAACAAAGAGTTCTTTAGTGTGTTTTGTTTTTGATGTAGGAAGCCATTCAGGCTATGATAAACAAGGTGGAGAAGACTAGTATGCGTGGTAGATGTTTGAAAAAACAGGTCGTTCTTGGCATGTTTTTCAGTGTAAAAAGGAACTAAATTAAACTAACAAATGCATACATATACCATTGTTTGTTTTTCAGGGTGCACTGTTTGATTTATGTTGTGCTTTCAAAACAACAGATAAAGTGACATGTATTGTTATAATGTGATGAAGTATGAATGAATGTTATATGTAAATAAACTATTACAATTTGCTGAAAGTGTTTTTCCCCCAAATTAGACTATGTAATTGACCTTCTGAAAGTAAAATATGCAATGTCCCCTCTAAACCGGAATCCTCTCTAAACCGGAATTTCCTCTCGGTCCCGGGGATGTCCGGTTAAGAGGGGTTCCACTGTACTAAACTTGAAGGCTAAATAGGCTAAATAGGCTGAATAGGGTGCCAAATAAGCTAATTAAGCTCATTATGATGCATGTGTCAACCTTTGTACTTAACTTGGTAAATAGGCTAAATATGCTGAAAAGGGCACTAAATAGGCTAAATAGGATGCATGTTCCAACCTACCGGTATGTACTTAACTTGTGAAATAGGCTAAATAGGCTGAAAAGGATGCCAAATCAGCTAAATAGGCTCAATATGGTGCATGTGTCAACCTTTTTTGCACTTAACTTGCTAAATAGGCTATGTAGGCTGAAAAGGGTACTAAATAGGCTAAATAGGATGCCTGTGTCAAGCTATGTTCTAGTTTTGTTAAAAAGGCTAAATAGGCAGAAAATGGTGCTAAATAGGCTAAACAGGCTAAATAGGATGCATGTTTTAAACCTTTGTAATATACTTGTAAAAGGGCTAAATAGGAAGAAAAGGCTGCTAAATATGCTAAAAAAGCCTAATAGTAGGCATATGTTAATATATGTACTAAACTTTTTAAATAGGCTAAATAGGCTGAAAAGGGTGCTAAATACGCTAGATAGGCTAAATAGGATGCATGTGTCAACCTATGTACTAAACTTGTTAAATATGCTAAATAGGCAGAAAAGGGTGCTCAATAGGCTAAATAGGATGCATGTGTCATCCTATGTACTTAACTTGTTAAATAGGCTAAATAGGCTGAAAAGGGTGTTAAATAGGCTATGTAGGCTAAATAGGAAGCATGGTTCAACCCATGTTCTAAACTTGCTAAATAGGCTAAATAGGCTGGAGAGGGTGTTAAAAAGGACAAATAGGCTAAATATGATGCATGTGTCAACCTTTTTACTTAACTTGTTAAATAGGCTATATATGCTGAAAACGGTGCTTAATAAACTAAATAGGCTAAATAGAATGTATGTTTTAACCTATGTACTAAACTTGCTAAAAAGGCTTAATTGGCTAAATAGAGTGCTAAATAGGCTAAATATGCTAAATAGGGTGCATGTGTCAACCTATGTACTTTACTTGTTAAATAGGCTAAAAAGGCTGAAAAGGGTACTAATTGGGCTAAATAGGATGCATGTGTCAACCTATGTACATGTACTAAACTTGTTAACTAGGCAAAATAGGCTGAAACGGGTCCTAAATAAGCTAAATAGGATGCATGTTTCAACCCATGTACTTAACTTGCTAAATATGCTGAAGAGGGTGCTAAATAGGCTAAATAGGATTCATGTGTCAACCTATGTACCCCGTGCTTCCTCGAGTTATCGCAGTTTTACTGTACTTAACTTGTTAAATAGGCTAAATAGGCTGAACAGGGTGCTAAATAGGCTTAATATGATGTATGTTATAACAAATGTACTAACCTTGCTAAATAGGCTAAATAGGGTGCATGTGTCAACGTATGTTCTTAACTTGTTAATTAGTCCAAATAGGCTGAAAAGGGTGTAAAATAGGCTAAGAAGGCTAAACAGGATGAAAGTTTTAACCTATGAACTAAACTTGATAGGCTAAATAGGCTTATAGGCTTACTTCACACACGTTTCAGCCCGATAGGCAGTCGACGGCTGGTCAGCTTGCACTAGGTCGCTTCCGGGGGATAACTCTTGTTCGTCCGAAAGGGACCCTTAAAGGGGCATGCCCACTCACAGGCAAAATGTCGCGTAATACGCTAAATAGGCTGCACCTGACTCCGATCCTAATTAAAAGTCCCGGCCGAAACTAGTTCAGCCCGATAGGCAGTCGACGGCTGGTCAGCGTGCACTAGGTCGCTTCCGGGGGCTTGTTCGTCCGAAAGGGGCCCTTCAAGGGGCATTCCCACTCAAAGGCAAAATGTGGCGTAATACGCTAAATAGGCTGCACCTGACTCCGTTCCTAAGTACAAGTCCCTGCCGAAACTAGTCGACGGCTGGTCAGATTGCACTAGGTCGCATTCGGGGGATAACTCTTGTTCCTCCGAAAGGGGCCCTTAAAGGGGCATTCCCACTCACAGGCAAAATGTCGCGTAATACGCTAAATAGGCTGCACCTGACTCCGATCCTAATTAAAAGTCCCTGCCGAAACTAGTTCAGCCCGATAGGCAGTCCACGGCTGTTCAGCGTGCACTAGGTCGCTTTCGGGGGATAACACTTGTTCGTCCGAAAGGGGCCCTTAAAGGGGCATGCCCACTCACAGGCAAAATGTGGCGTAATACGCTAAATAGGCTGCACCTGACTCCGATCCTAATTAAAAGTCCCGGCCGAACTAGTTCAGCCCGATAGGCAGTCGACGGCTGTTCAGCGTGCACTAGGTCGCTTACGGGGGATAACTCTTGTTCGTCCGAAAGATGCCCTTAAAGGGGCATTCCCACTCACAGGCAAAATGTCGCGTAATACGCTAAATAAGCTGCACCTGCCTCCGTTCCTAATTAAAAGTCTAGGCCGAAACTAGTTCAGCCCGATATGCAGTCGACGGCTGGTCAGCGTGCACTAGGTCGCTTCCGGGGGATAACTCTTGTTCGTCCGAAAGGGGCCCTTAAAGGGGCACGTCCACTCACAGGCATAATGTCGCGTAATACGCTAAATAGGCTGCATCTGACTCCAATCCTAATTAAAAGTCCCAGCCGAAACTAGTTCAGCCCGATAGGCAGTCGACGGCTGGTCAGCGTGCACTAGGTCGCATCCGGGGGATAACTCTTGTTCGTCCGAAAGGGGACCTTAAAGGGGCATGCCCACTCACAGGCAAAATGTCGCGTAATACGCTAAATAGGCTGCACCTGACTCCGATCCTAATTAAAGTCACCGCCGAAACTAGTTCAGGCAGATAGGCAGTCGACGGCTGGTCAGCGTGCACGAGGTCGCTTCCGGGGGATAACTCTTGTTCGTCCGAAAGAGGCCCTTAAAGGGGCATGCCCACTCACAAGCAAAATGTCGCGTAATACGCTAAATAGGCTGCACCTGACTCCGATCCTAATTAAAAGTCCAGGCCGAAACTAGTTCAGCCCGATAGGCAGTCGACGGCTGGTCAGCGTGCACTAGGTCGCTTCCGGGGGATAACTCTTGTTCGTCCGAAAGAGGCCCTTACAGGGGCATACCCACTCACAGGCAAAATGTGGCGTAATATGCTAAATAGGCTGCACCTGACTCCGATCCTAATTAAAAGTCCCGGTCGAATCTATTTCAGCCCGATATGCTGTCGACGGCTGGTCAGCGTGCACTAGGTCGCTTCCGGGGGATAACTCTTGTTCGTCCGAAAGGGGCCCTTAAAGGGGCATGCCCGTTCACTGGGAAATGACGCATACGAGAAATAGCTAAATAGGCTGCATGCACGGGGCCGACCCTAATTATAAGTCCCTGCCGAAACTAGTTCAGCCCGATAGGCCGTCGACGGCTGGTCAGCGTGCACTACGTTGCTTCCAGGGGATAAATAGGCTAAATAGGATGTGTATGTCGACGTATGTATTCAACTTGCCAAATAGGCTTAAAAGGCTGTTAAATAGGCTAAATAGGCTAAATAGGATGTATGTTTTGACCTATGTACTTAAATGTCTAAATAGGCTAAAAAGGCTGAAGAGGCTGTTAAATAGGCTAAATATGCTAAATAGGATGTATATTTCAACCTATGTACTAAATAGGCTAAATAGGCTAAATGGGCTAAATAGGCTAACTTCACACACGTATTAAGCATTGACGTTTTAACAGGTATTTAAACATTATTAATTCAAATAATTTCAAACGGGTTATGTTTGCAGCTCTAAACCAAACACTACAAAAATAGATTTGTTCAGCATTCGATTAAGTACTCATTACATAATTGCACTCTGAGTCTAAGATTTATTTCATAATTTGATCCATATAATTTTATGCAATTAATAAATCGTCGTAATGATATAATAATGGCCAATATTAATACTCATTTACGAGAACAACGTGCAAAACGTATCACTATTGAAATCATCTCATCTGCGGCTGTAAGAAGAAACTGCATTTCAACGATAAACTTGGAGGGTGTAATGACAGGATTGTCTGGATGAGTATACAGTTTTAATAGCACGAACCTCGTTCCATGGACTGAGATTTTTCCAAGAAGTTGTTTTAGGAAGGGCAATACTTGTTACGTTTCTTTTTAATGGAGATGACATGCTAAGAAGCCCGGTACGGGCTGTACGCATCATTAATGTTTTGAAGTCAACCAACCGCATCGAGTGTCTTTATTCAGCAAAATAACAGTTAAATTAATAATAAGTTTTATGTTGACAGTGTCATTTTGTACAGCTATTTATGCTTTTCATACCATCAAAAGGAAAACAATTTTTATATATTGCAATTTATACCCACAAGCAGTGACCAATACAAATTGAGAATCAAAATCGATGCATGCCAACTCAGAGCAACACAATTAACAAGATAACATGTTCGCGTAAGACATGACCAATACATTTAATGCAGCAAGGTTTTAACATTAGCCGATTTACGTCGTTTAAACCGTCTGTATCGAAAAGAATTAAGGTCTCATATAATCGGCAGATGCAGGTCAAGGGAAATGACGTCATTACCATAACGTTTCAATCGGAATTATGTTATACAGTGTACTTTGATGTCAAGCTTGGTGACCAGTGAGCTCTATTGCTTTTTGATTAAGGTCGTATAAGACAGATTGAAATTCTTGTAATTTGCGATTTTTTCGAAAAAAGGCATTCTTAAAATATTACAACATTTTGACGTTGATAAAACAAATTATTTAAAGCTATACGATAAAAGAACCGTTAACAGAGTTTTAGTTTATTGTTGTTAACTAACATACTTGTAATGCTGTATTTCAGGTTGATATGTTTGCTGTCGCCGATTGTGATGGCGCTAGCAAAGGGCTGGAGGACGTACATACGGTGAATGGGATAATGTTCGAAGTGCCATCGGACAGGACGTATCATGTACCGGTTGCAGAAAGGACACACTTAGAACGATCTACACTGCGAAGATTTCAAAGACACAATGGGTTTTATTCGATTTAAAATAATTGACTATAAGGGCTAAGAGCTTTGGTGTGAAACAACATGCAGTCAAGCAAACCTCATTATTACAGTAAGAGTAAAGGCGTCTGTGAGAAGGTTATATCATCTGTTAAAACGAAGGTATACTGATGTTTCAGAGGCAAAGCATGTGTGCAGCAGATCTATGTACGATATACTTCAAATCGATCTCGTCGATGTGCAGAGCAATGCAGTTGCATACAATAAAGAAAGGTGAAATTTCTTTGCAAGCGTAATGTGTATATTTAGTGTGTTTGTGTGGTAATGAGCTATAACTAGCAAATCAGCTGATGGTATCACTAAACATTTTAATCGCATATTTGCAGAATGTGGTTAACCAATATAAAAAAGTGAAACTCCAGCTGCTGGAGCAGTATTGAATTCTGATTATACACACTTAGGTGGTCCTTTATTTGGCAAGGCAAGTGACCAATTGCCAAAACAGCACAAAACAGCACAAAACAGCACAAAACAACACAATACAAAACAACATACAAAACACATTAATGGATAAAGCTGGGGTTACCGCCTTGGAACGGTCAATGCAAAGCATTGGGGGTTTAAACCGGTTTTAGAGCGCTCAACCTCACACTTGGCCCAGCAATATTCATGATACATTTAAATGTAAATAAAATTAAACTCATAGCATTGTAACTCAAATTAAACAATAATAAAATGGAACTAAAACGCATTCATGTACGATGAAATGAAATTACGAACAAGTGTCAACTACATTCCTTCTTTATAGAAAAAGATTTAGGAATATAGCATCATAAAGTTAATAATTCATATAATCATCGCGCACATACAGGAAGAAGCAGCAATAATGGGTGTAAAAGTTCCATATTACATTGCTTGGTTGTTTTTGTGACTGCAAAAATTTAGCATCAAAGGGAATGTAAATTCGACGGTGAATTAAAACGGCTGTTGAAAATTCTCAATATAAAGACCAGAAAATGTCGCTCTTATCAACGTCAACGGCAGGAGAAAATTTAAATGTCGCATACAACATTGTGGCAAAAGATTGCATAAGATCTGACGCACCTTTGGTAAACTTGACAAAGCAGCTACCAGACTATCAACGTATATCAAATAATGACCCAAAAGAATGATTGGCATTGAAGTCACCGCTTGAAATTTACTTTGTAAGGTATTCGTATAATGATACTGCAAATCTTTATCGCAGACCACTAATCAAGAGACTCAGGGTGTAATAGCCGAAACGACAGAGCTCATGAGAAGGGAAACAAAACACCAATTTATAATATTGGAGACTCAGTGATATTACGCTATAAGAAAAAAGTGTTTATTAAATATAAGAAAATTGCAGCTGTTTCACCTACGCCAGTATGTAATAGATAGGATGAAAGAACGCTTAGACAAGAGGTAGTTACCTTTTTGATGCAAACACCCGTACTTGGTAAAAGGCTTTGTGGAGCAAACTGTTGGAACTCATTACTTTAGCAACCACGAAATTATTTGTCGCGGATGTCTATAAAATATGAATACGTTGACCAAAAAAACATTGCAAGCAATGTAAGAGCTGTATAATATGCAGATGTTAATAGTGTCGACTAGGAGTAGTGCCACTATATTGATAAATCCGTCAAGCCGAATGATAAAGAAGTGAAACTCCAGCTGCTGGAGTAGTATTTCACTCTCATTATATGCAATAAGTTGGTCATTTATTTAATGCAGGTGACCAAAAAAAAGCATTGAAGACGCATCAGCACATAAACCGTGAGAAACCGATTCACCTACGAGCGATGATTGCCTGAACGCTGGCGGTGGTGACCTGAGCGCTGGCAATGATGACCTGAACGCTGATGGTGATAAACTGAACGCATGCGGTGACGACCTGAACGCTGACGGTAATGACCTGAGCGCTGGCGGTGATGACCTTAACGCTGGCGTTGATGACATGATTGTTGACTGTGATGACCTGAACGCTGGCACTGATGACCTGTACGTCGGTGTTGATGACCTGAACGCTGACGTTGATGACTTGAATGCTGGCGGAGATGACCTGAACGTCGGCGGTGATTACCTGAACGCTGGTGGTGGTGACCTGAGCGCTGGCGGTGATGACTGAACGCTGAAGGTGATGACCTGAACAGTGGTGGTTATGACCTAAGCGATGGCGTTGATAACCTGAACGCTGACGGGTTAATATGATGTTTAGAGATTTAGTATGTATGACACCGCAGCCGTGGTTGTATCAATGTCCTAGTCGGTTCTGTGACGTAACCGTATCGCCCATACGTGTTCGAGAGATTAACGCAATATCTGACTCTGGCATTGTACTGGTCCAAGCTATTCGTCAACTTATAAGGCATTCCTCGTGGGTAAATGCATGGCTATTTCTGCGTTTAGCTACTTCAAGCGCCTGGTGCAGGTAGAAGGTAGACACAATTTGGTATAGACGGCAATGCAGCAATTGATGTCGTAGCGTTATATGTTCAACTGCAGCAATGTATAATGTATTGGGGTGCTTGGGTGCGCTCGTGCGGGGGCGGCGTGCCCTGCGCTCTGGTCAGCGTGCACTGAACTCTCCTAATATTCAAAATTGTTTTGCGAATACCCGGGCTACCGGGGTAAATTTGACCTACTTTGGCTCAAAATGTTAAAAGTGTTTAAAGTCGGACCGTCAAATTCGAACTGCCTATGGAGATTTTAAGTATATTTTTAGTCGTATTCGTTTATTTTTATTTTCAAATGGCGAATACTGATTTCAACATCATAGATATGAAGTGCGCACGTCATAGTGGTTGCGTGCGCACGTCATATCTATTGGTTGCGCACGCCATGGCAAACGAATGCGAACGTTATTATTATCGCGTGTGCATTTCATACCTGCCGCGTGCGCACGTCATAGGTACAGTGTGCGCACTTAGCAGACACCGCTTAATACTATACTTCCTATAGGTCACCTTTATGCCTACATAGTGATGCTATTTTGTTTAAGTTCACAATAAACTAGATTTTGTAAACCCTAGCTGTATATTCAAACAAATAGAAACACGTGTTTAAAAATAAAAGCCATTTTACTTACTGCAAGATCATGTTATATAATTCAATACAATATTAAAAGACGTCATAAGCTACGCGTGATTCAAAAATGAGTCTTATGTCATAAACGACAAGCGTAGCTTCAGCCTAGCCTGTACATCACAGCACAGTCTGGTCAGGAACTACAACGTCCGATCATGAAAACAGAAAACATGGCGTGACTTAATAGCATACACTGATGCTCCTGAAGAGCTATAACGGAGCTACGCTGACCGTATATGACATATGGCAAAATGTTGCATTATTCGCATGGTATTTATTATTCTATCGAAATATTGTTTATCACAGAAATTATGTTATGCACATGGAGTGTACTGCTTCGGCTGGAATAATAATTATATCTCATTTCACAATAATCAGAATCAAATCACTGATTGTTTTGTTGTTTTTTATCCCAATATTAAAACAAAAACGTTTATGATCGACAAGTGAATTGTTAAACAAGCGGTCATTGTTTTACGATTATTATCGCATACTATATCACAAAAGAAGCAACATTTTAAAATTAGTAATTAATTTTTCCTAAATTTCGGTTTCGAAAAGTTGTTCTGGTGGCCGTTTCAGATGTAAACGGCTACTAGTGAACTTAATAACGGACACATTTTGATAAACTCGAAAATATAACGGGATTCCTGCTCCGTCCATATAGCATGTAATTGAATCCAAATTATAAATTGCGTAGTGATTCCAAACATGTATGTCGTTATATCCTTCACGACGGTCATTGCAAATTGTAATGCTTGCTTATACTTGAAATATTTAATTAAAAAAAAATACAATTCTACAATAAATAAATGTATATCTTAAAATCACCTGTTTCTGTACACACGTTGAGTTTGTCTCTGGGTTGACCCACCATGTACAATCTTCAGTGCATTCTTTATAAGCAGTCGCTGTTATAGAAGACGATTTATGGTCGTATAATTTCTAACTTTTATTTTTGTCTGCACTCTTTAAGTCTGCCTCTAGCCTAGCAGCTTTTCCATTTACATCGGCTCCTCGTGATTAAAGACGGTGGAACCGATGGGAACAAAATATTTTGACTTGATACCAAGATAGGATCCGAACGAGATCGATTTTATTGCACGCTTAATTTTTATGTTAAAATCTTCGATAGGAGCAAACAATGTCATCCGTTATTGGATTCATGTCTTAGTTCTCGGGCTTAACCTGTTGAGTGAGGTTTTATTTTGCCTGATAAATTACGCATGATTTGTTATGGAAAGGTAATCATTTTTCTAGTTCTGATTCCGGTATTATGAACGCAATTGTTTATTGATTATATTTGTTCGCGTACTCTCTAGTCTGATACAATTTTATAATTATTTACAATTAACTTTTACATGTGAAAAACGAGAAAATAACGCTGTGAATATTTTCATTTAAATGGAATAATCTTTTAGTTCATTTATCATATCATACCGTGAAACAATTCTTTACAATGGCGACCTATGTTAAAGACCGAGCCAGTCCGATTGAGTTAGCTTAATTTTCTCGATCGGCATACATCGTTGATTATCATTGATAAAGGTAAAGGCAGCTAGGTTCCCGTCCTCTTTCAAATTTATCGAGAGGTTTGGGACAGGAACAAGACACCCACGTTATTTTTCGTACCCAAATTTTTTCGTACCCAATGTTTTTTTCGTACCCATATTTTTGCACAAATTGTTTTTTCGTACCTTAATTTTTTTCGTACCCAAATTGTGTTTCGTATCCAATTTTTGTTTCGTACCCAAATTTTGTATCTCTGACAATCTATGTACCGGTACTCAGGCTGAATGGGTCAAGTTCCCAACGGGTACTACTTCACCGGACCCCAGGTACTTTGAAGTATACTTCGACGTACACCGATTTTCAAATGATACTTTTGTGTACCCCAGTATACCGGTACCCCATCTTTCCAAATAAAAAATCGTACCCAACATTTGTTTCGTACCCAACGTTTTTAGGACCCATTATTTTTTCGTACCCAATTTTTGTTCGTATCCAATTTATTTCGTACCCAAATTTGTTTTCGTTCGTTTCGTACCAAATTGTTTTTTCGTACCCAAATTTTGTTTCGTATCCAAATTCTGTTTCGCTTTTTTTTGTACCCACAATTTTCGTTTCACAATTCTTTTTTTACCCTAAATTTTCGTACTCACAATTGTGAAAAATGTGGGTACAAAAATTGTGGGTGTGAAAAAAAATCGGGTACGAACATTTTCGGTAAGAACAAATTACGCCAAAAATCCTCTTGTTCTTAAAATAGTTTTACAAAGAACTGTCGATTGTCTTAAAGTTCATGTTCACTGCAGCTATGCAAAACCTTAAATTAAGGATGCGGATATATCACAAGCAATAAAAATTACACAATTGTGGTGATGTAGATAAACTTTAATTGATGCTTTTATATCCATATTCTTCAAAAGCATCGTCACACTAGTACTGTCAGTACTTTGATTATTTTTTTTTCTTGAATAATCTTTATTAACATATTCAACTTAAGGTGAGTTTATGCTAAATCTTGGCATTAAAATGTATCTAATGTGTATTGATTTTACTTAATTGTGTTTATTCAATATCATACATATAATGTAAACATGTACATGCTCATACAACATAGTGATTGTACAAAGAAATAAAGTTCAGACATGTTATACAAGATATGCTAATATATATTTTTTTAGAGAGAAAAGAAAATAACAACATAGGAATAGTCATGTAAAATGATGAGTTGTATAAAGTCGGAACTTGTGTGTTTTGTTGTATATTCACAATGATCTTGTCAGATTGAAAAATAAAAAAAATAAAAAAAATAAACAAAACTATTTTAGAGAGATAAACTAACATTAGAGTGAAATGTATATAAGTGGACAAAACATTATGAGAATTTTATCCGATTCCATTTTTGTTCAAAGATGTGAAATGTGTCATTACTGAGGGCTATTTCTTTCTCAATCTGGATCTTTAGTTTAAGACTATGGACAAAACAATTAAAATTTGGTACTTGTTTTTTGTACTTCATGTTTAAGATAAAATATTTCATCAATATAATCATAAAATTCACAATATTATTACAGTCTATTGATTTCAATGAGTTAATTCCGAAGCTTACATTTAAGAAAGATAGTCTAACGTTTAGTTGATGTTGTTCAAGAAAAGATATTAATTGATTCCAAATAGGCTGGATGTGTTTGCACTCCCCAAAAAGATGTTCTATAGTTTCAATGTTTTCACTGCAGAAGTCACACAGATTTGAGTTAGATAATTTGCATTTAAAGATATATTTATTTTTAACTATAATTCTATGGATGTATTTATATTGAAAATTTCTCAGTGTGCTTTCAATAGTTGCTTTATATGGCATGGTAAATATGTGTTTCCAATTAAGCTCATTTTCTCCAAAAAGGGCTTGCCATTTATTTTGGATTTTGGAGATTTCTTTGGGGGGTTTAATTTGTAGTGTGTAAAATATTTTATTTGTTTTGTTTTTTCTTCCAAGTATGTTTTCTACAAATGTTGTTTGAGTACATGGTGTATTATTTGTATTGATTTCAGATTTAATATGTATGGGTATGCTTTTGATTAGTGTGTAGTACTTCAGAAAATTATTTGAATGTATTCCGTATATGTAGCATATATTATCGAAAGAGTAGAAATCCTTAATTCTGTAGTCATATAATTGGTCGACATATTTAATGCTTCGTTCAAACCAGTCTTTATAGAAAAACGTCTTATCGTTTGAAGTTATGTCTTTATTGTTCCATAAAATAATTTTACTGCTGGTTTGGGTTTCTAAGTTATGAGTGACATCACTCCACGCTGATAGAACATCAGACAAAAATATGTTTTCGTTTGCAATTTCATGTTAGATAGTATTGCTGATGTTACATTCAAAGAGTAAGGAGTCACCATATTTTTTTAGGATTTTCTGGTAGAATAATTTCCATTTACTCGTATTGGTATTATCTAGGTATCGTTTAACCCAGCTGCATTTGACTGCTTTCAAGAATGAGCCAATGTTCGTTAATTGGATACCTCCATTTTCTACAGATTGAATTAACTGAGTTCTTTTTATTTTATCAGGCTTACCGTCCCATATGAAATTAAATATTGCTGATTTTATATCGTTAATAACATCATTTGGTGGATTTGGGAGAACTGTTAATACATATATTAATTTAGGAAGTGCAAACGTTTTCAATACTGTGTTTTTTCCGATTAGTGTTAGTTTACGATGATGCCATGATTTTAAGCAGTTTTTAAAATTCTGTAATTTAGGTAGTATGTTTTTAAGAACTGTATCCTTTTCATTATTTGTGAATGTAATTCCTAACGTTGTGGCTTCATCGGATGTCCAATTAAATTTCATTTCTTTTTTATATTGAACATTACATTGTTTTAATTTACCTACTCGTAGCACAGTACATTTACTTTTGTTTAGTTTAAGACCCGATGTCATTCCGTAAAGGGTTAGCGACTCTATAAGGTTATGGAAAGAATCGTAATTGTTATTTAAAAAATAAGTTGCATCGTCAGCAAATAGGGATTGTTTGATTTCTTCGTCAGGTTCTAGTGATATGCCTTTTATGTGTTTATTTGATTGGATGTGATGTGATAGATACTCGATGCAAATAATAAATAGCGATGATGAGAGTGGACATCCTTGTCGAACCCCTCGTTCGATGTTAAAACTGTTTGAAAAGAAGCCATTGTTAGTGATTATACCGTTAATATCGGTATAGAATAGTTTGACCCATTGAATGAGACTTTCACCAAAGTTCATATTTTCTAAACAAGAGAACATAAATGAATGATCAGGCGAATCGAATGCCTTTTCAAAGTCTGCAAAGAATATTAGACCAGGATTATTTGAATTGTTGAAATAGTTTATGCATTCTTGGATAAGTCGAACGTTTTCACCAATGTAACGTCCTTTTATGAAACCAGATTGAGATTTTGAAATGATTGATGGTAATATTTTTTATTCTGTTTGCTATACTTTTAGTTGCAATTTTATGATCATTGTTTATTAAACTAATCGGGCGCCAGTTTGATAAGGATTCTAAGTTTTTTCCAGGTTTTGGAATAAGTGATATAATATCTTGTTTTTGTAGCGTAGTTAAGTTTTCGTTGTTAAATGAATAGTTAAGTGAATTAATTAGATGTGTTTTTATATCATTCCAGAATATTTTATAAAATTCGATTGTGATGCCATCAGATCCTGGGCTTTTGTTATTTTGCATTTATTTTAGGGCTAATCCACATTCATATTCATTAAGCAATCCGTCGCACAGTTGTTTTTCCTCCTGGTTTAAAGCGTAATGTGTATTTTTGAAAAGGGTGTTATTTTCAACATTTTTTCGTTCATACAGGGATTCGTAAAATAAACGTTGTTCTTCTAGTATTTGAGTTCTGTTTGTTATATCTCTGCCATTGACTACTAATTTGTGTACAGTTTTTTGTTCACTTCTACGTTTTTCAATGTTTGCGAAATATTTTGTATTTTTTTCATTGTGTTTAACATGCTGTGCACGCGCTTTTAGTATTATTCCATTGAGATGTGTATGATAGATTCCATCTAATATTTGTTTTTTTAATGTTATTTCATTTTCAATGTCGTCTGTATCATTTGTGTTTGTTTGATGCAATTGTTTTTCGTCAAGTGTTTCAATGGTTTTGATGGTTTCAGTTTTAAGTTTGTGTGTTTCTTTTTGTTTAAATGATGTGTATCTAATTGTTGTGTTACGTATATTTCCTTTAATTACTTCCCATAAGGTGTTTGGGTTTGCATCTTTATTATTTTGAACTGTATTTAATATTTCCTGTTTTATTTGTGTTTGATATTGTGTATCTAATAAGATGCTGTTGTTAATTTTAAAGTATCCTGGGCCTCTTCTAGGTTGTATATTGTGCAGTTTAAGTTCAACTAGAGAGTGGTCGGTCATAAATCCTGGTTTTATGTTACATGTGTCAATAATGTTGCAAAGAGATTCAGATATTAAAAAATAGTCTAATCTACAAAATATTGTTGGTTTTGTGTTTGAGTTTTAGGTGAATTTGCTTTCGTTTGGGTATACCGTACGCCAGATATCTATCATATTGTAGTTTTCAATTATGTTATCTAAAATGTTTTTATTTTTAGTATGAGTATAAAGGTTTCCATTCTTTTTATATATTAGTGGGTTCAGGACAGTATTGAAATCACCACCGATTATAATATTTTTATCTTGGTTATTAATTATAAAGGATTGTAATGTTTCGTAAAATGTGGAATCGTCTATGTTAGGGCCGTAGACGTTGATTAATGTTATTTGTGTTTTGTGTATTTTGATATATATACTTGCTTGTCTGCCTTTCCTTAAAGTTATCGACTGTGAGCCCTATATTATTTTTTATCACAAAGGCAATGCCTTGTTTATTAGTATGTTCTCCACTGAGATAGATTTCTCCGTCCCATTAATCTTTTAAGGTTTGTGCTAAAGTAGGTGTCAAATGACATTCTTGTAAAAGGCATATACTTTTTTTTTCGTCTAATCATTTGAAGATTTTTATTCGTTTGTCTTTATTGTTTAATCCTTTAACATTTAAAGTACATAATTTAATCATTTAAGTAGGTGGAGGGTGATGTGAATGGTAATTTGTATGTGCTTGTCCAGTTAGTTTCTATCTTAAAACATGTCCAGTTTGTTTCTTTTATAAGACATAGGATGTCCATACATACAAACAAAAATAGAAAACAAAAATAAGGGATACAGAAAGATGAATATTCCATAGATATGAAGAAGTGAAAAGAAATAATCACAAACGTGAGAAAAAAACACAATGAACCACTGGTTCCAACTAAAATAAAAACATAATAGACAGAGAAAAACATAAAAGTGAACATGACAATGAGTGTAATGGTAGATTGGCTAAACATTACAAAGATAAAAAGAATAAAAGAGCATATGCAATCAGTGGATAGTAAAAAAAATTATTATCTTTCGAACAGTTATGTTAAATTTTAAGAATTTTTGTAATATTTTTAAGTGCAAATATCAATCAATATAATGTTATTTTAATTTATTAAGTTGATTTATTTTTTAAATAACAAAAATGTATTAAAATTATGCTATTTCATTGGACGCATTTTTTAAATGCAGAAATGAACCAATATAAAGTTAATAAGAAATGAATAACTTTGTTTTTATATATAACAAAAAAACACACGTAATGAAACACTTTTAGAGTTTTTATGGAAGATTATTGTTAATTTCATGTGATCATAAGATCAAAACAATTAACGTAAAATTGACTATTTACAAATTATACAAGTAATAGTAGCATTACACAAAAATCGATAACAGTGGTTATGCGACTGTTGGTTTAAGTTATGTACAATTAGGTAGGCAACAAGAGATGTCAATGGTTTAAGTTATGTACAATTAAGTAGGCAACAAGAGATGTCAATGGTTTAAGTAATGTACAATTAAGTAGGCAACAAGCGATGTCAATGGTTTAATTTATGTACAAGTAAGCAGGCAACAAGAGATGTCGATCTGAAGCGGTAACAAATAAGATTTTTTTCCAGATATTTTCAGATTAAACATGGAAAAATACACATATGTTCCATGGATTAAATCCTTAACAAATTAATGACACCTTCTTTTAAGGATTAATATCTATAATTGAATTACAGATGCTTTATCAGGAGATTACTAAAACAGTTTTGCTTATGTTTCATAAACTCATAACATACACATAGTTGAGTTATAAGTAAGATATGCCAGTTGCTGTAATAAACAGTGTTATAAATAGTTTTTTATCAATATCTAAAAAAGCACAAGTAACAATTTGTATTTATTTTGCATGTTCACATCAAACCTTATACTTGACACAATTTAATTTGGATTAGTAAATGTAAATATTCATGTTTGTCTAAATGCCATAATGATAGCACATAAGATAGTGTTTTGTAGAATAAATACAGTTATATAATCAATTGCTCAAACATAAATTAGCAATTTGTAGAATAAATATAGTTATATTATCATTTATTCATACAAGTGAAAACTAGATTTTTAACAAGCATGTTAATTTTGGAATAAAAAAGTATACTCAAATAATCACCTTCAATCCTTTTTTATTTGTAGTATCAGTTTATTTTAATCGGCATGTAGGGGAGGTATATATTTGACAAGCATATTTTTAAATAATATTGTAACTGATCTATATGAGAAAGAAAATACAAAGACAGTGATATTGAATCAGACAGTGTAGATGTATTTTACATCCAAATTTCACTCAACACTTAAAAAACTTCATATGAAAGCGAAAGTACTTTGGTTAATATATTATATAATTTGAAGCTAGTGTGCCCAATTGTACAAATTCATCTTTGATGAAGACGCCTTTATTTCCAAGTGCCCAAGTATGGTGCCAGTTGTGCCGCATAAATCGGAAACGTGTGGACTTCCGGAGGAACCCTCGTTCATGTAATTCAAAGCATGCATTTAGGTACATGTCGTTGTTACATTTTAATTTAACATATTTACAATATAACGGAAATATCTCTTTATAATTAATATCTAGTTCGTCTGTGAAGTAGTGCGTGTTCGGAACATACACGCCGTTATCGTCTGCTTCAAGCATTTCGCCCTTGTAAAATGATGGAGAGTTGCTACTCCAGTCGATCTTGTTTTTCTCTGTATTAATATTTTCAATTCCCATGTATTTGTTAAATTCTCCTGTAAGAAAAATGGGACCAGTGGTTTTCATAACGCTATCCGCGGAATTTATAAATGTTATATTCGGTTGTTGTTTTAAGTCATTGAGTACTTGCTTGAAGAAAGGATGCTTAGCCCTGCACATCAAAATAGCATTGTTTATCATATATGGCATCCCAAACAAAAATACCGAATGTTCGAACGGCTCTACCGGAACAACGCAGGCATATTTCATTGTAGCCCTATCCAGGGGTCTCAGAGACTCGATATCAAGGTCGGCATAAACACCGCCAAACTCGTACAATACTAAATACCGTAGCATGTCGGACCTTTTTATATTTTCTACATAACCGTCCCAGGTGCTCAACAAATGAGGATGGCGCTCTGCCAAAAGCTTCCGACCAGATTCGTCTGTCCAGAAATAAAACTTCCATGTCGGGTGATTGTCCACAAATGAACGAACGTAGTCAGCAAATTGGACGGGTATAAGATTGTCCCTATAAGTCTGGTGAATGATGTGGGGTATTCTGGGCTCAAGTCCGGAAACTGTAGGAAAATCTGCGGTCGCTTTCGGCTGTTGATAACGGAATACTTTATCGCATGTTTTGACTGAAAGCGAGATCATGCATCACATTAATTTATAAACGATAAGTTAACGTATAAACCATTGTATGTATTGACCTTATATGTTCATCCGTTCGATATCAACCATATAGGGATTGAGAGATCAGGGCCTGTGATGACACAACTTCATAGATTACTTGTATAACATTTCTAAGTCTTTTCGTTTTTTCTTATGCGTTAAAACATTTAAAGGTTTCAAACGTGAAACTATTTCTTACATATTTTGTACATTCATTTGTAACAGAAGTCGTAAAATTACATACGTCTAGACCATTTGTATCAGACCTTTTTACTGAGCAGATTATGAACAACAAGTAATTGTTTTCGTTATAAATTACTTATAATACTAAAATGATATATAAATAAACTGACAAAACACAGATCAAGTCAACATTGATCAAGTAAATTACGCCTTATATATAACTGAATTGTGATACCCGATAGTTTGCGTAGTATCGCAATATTAAATCTGCAAGCTTTTTCCAAAAATCCTATCCTTCGATAGGCGTTTACATTCTCAGAGTAGGATTTCCATACATATTGTAAACTAAGTTCGCCCCCATTTAAATTTTCGTAAATAAAATGCGGGGTAAATACCATCAAAATACAAGAGGTTCATAACGCCGTGAATTACATAATTATATTAATGAAATATTTTATATGCAGTATAAAATACAGAAAACAAATACCCATAATCAGGGGCGTTCCTGGGGCTATTTGAACTATACGCACGACCGAGCAACGAAGCTGCGAGTGGGGGTAGGAGCAGGAGGGGGTTTACCCCCTAATGCTAGGGGGGGGGGTTGGGGGGCCTCCCCCTAGAAAATTTTGTAAAAATTCATTGCAGATGGTGCGTTTTGGTGTTATCTTTCAGCCACGTTTTGGCAATTTAATTCGTCAATTTCTTGCTTGAAAAAGACCGATAAAAGAAAAAAAAACTAAGCCCGTCATTATTTTGTGCTGAAACTGATTTCATGTGGGGTATTTGGTAAACATAAAATTCATAAAATTAAATTCTTTTTTAATTAAACTGTAAAAGAAACACTGTTTGAATGAAACAACAGCATGCTCGCTGAGTATTGAGCGAGCATGCTAAACTTTTATTTAACTCTATCAATAAAACCAGTTTGGACTATGTGTAATTTATTAAAAAGAAAACATCCTCTAATTTCACATAAAACACAGGTCCACTTGTATGTGCAATACTACACCCTGAAAAGTAATGCTTATCTTCGATCTATTCTTTGTGCAAAAATGTCGACCACATGCTCAGCGTTAATTTCTCTTTCCCTATATACGTTAAGGAGTCCAAGTCCAGACAAGCGTTACGTCCCCATTGTACTCCACAAGTATGTCTTGACCCTTCGCATTGTGGAAAACGATCTTTCTGCAGTTGCGGTGGAGACAGGCATAACGATGAGCAGCATGAAGCATTTTCTGATGCTGGGGTATAGCTGCT
Source organism: Dreissena polymorpha (assembly GCF_020536995.1). Classification (NCBI taxonomy): domain Eukaryota; kingdom Metazoa; phylum Mollusca; class Bivalvia; order Myida; family Dreissenidae; genus Dreissena; species Dreissena polymorpha. Next base: position 110,265,593 of record NC_068357.1, on the reverse strand, counting down.
CACTCGCAGAAGCTATGCTCTCTTCAAGTGTTTCAGCGCGATCAAATCTACCCATTGCACACTTAAAATTAGTCGCAATCATGCACCGCGATGCAGGATTAACTTAAAATAAACCTTAATTAAAAGTTTAAGTGTTTGAGCTAGTTTTGGTATAAGGTTAAGATAATTATATTTTTCTACTGAAATTAAAAATAAAAAATAAACTAGGAAATGGTTATATTAGAAGAAAAAAAAGTAAAGTGAAAGGTTCTTGTGGGGATCGAACCACTGCCCTTCAGGTCAATATGGGACAAAATGTCGACCAGCTAACCGATTGCGCTACAGGGGCAAGTACTTTAGTACGTCATTGATTTTTAATATAGCTATATAAATATAAACTAAATAGTGAAGAACAATTTCGAATACCTACACTAATTTGAATGAAAAAATTATTTGGGCATGCCTATCATTTTATCATGATTTGAACGTCCAGAAATGTGAAAATTCATAGAAATGCTAGATTTCAGAAATACATTTCAAATTCATAACGGGTAGATCTATAAATCGAGTCTTAATCAACATATCTTAAGGGAAATGTAAAGCTGTGGACATTTACCCACTTATCTGTCAAAAGAGCTTGCTTCTGAGTATCATCTCATGTTTCGCTGGAGCTATCTCTAAAAACATTTGGATAAAGCGGAGCGTTCGCTGACATTTTTGAAAATGTGTGCCATATAAACATAATCTGGTACCCGTGTCCGAACATTGGTTCACAAAAAATTGAAGGGCGACAACACAGTCGTAGAGTAGTCTACACAGTGATAACTACCCCTCATCAGTGAAAAAATACTTAACTTCGTATGTTTGGAGTTAAGACTGTGTTGTGTTTTGTACCCACTGTTATTTTCTAAAAGTGGACCTCTTGTTTGCTTGTTTACATAATTATACCCCTAACCCCCTTAAGCCCTCACTTTTTATTGCATTTTTCGAGTTTTCATTTTTTCAAGTTTGAAACTGAATTATACGCACGTGCGTACTGCCGTATGCCTAGGTACGCCCCTGAGTCAATGAACTGTTTCATCCATTATATAAAACTGAAGATTCAAATTGAAAAAGAAATAGCCCTAGAAATGACACACTTCATTTATTTGAACAAAAATGGAAACACATTAAACTTTCATAAACAAGTCCAGTATTCTTCCTACCCTCTTTATGCAACTCATCCTTATTAATTACTATTCTGTTGTTTTCATAAACAAGTCCAGTATGCTCTCTACCCTCTTTATGCAACTCATCCTTATTAATTACTATTCTGTTGTTTTTCTTTTCTCTTTTTTGTTAAACACCTATCACAAACATCCAAAGAAAAAATACATATTAAACTTTTTGTTTATATAAAGAAAACCACAAGGTCAAAAAAGTATATATACTAGCATATCTTGTATAACATGTCTGAACATTATTGCTGCTACATTGTATCACTTTGTTTGATGATCATATACATGTATACATTGTATGTTTTATATTGAATAATATATATATATATATATATATATATATATATATATATATATATATATATATATATATATATATATATATATATATATATATATAATTCGGTTAAGAATTGTTCAAAAAAAGATACCCGACATGAGTCATAAATCTTTGATCTTATAATTTCAGTGGCTATCGTTTTTAACCAACAAAAAACAATTAGCATCAACGCCGTTTATCGTTTTTTACAGATATTTCTTGTCATATTCTTCGAGCAGTGAAGCATGTTAAGATTTGTTTATATATTTCTATTTGAGATAAATTCCTACATAAACTTTAATAAACTTACCATGAAATCCTCTCAATACATACAAGGTCAGTAACATCGTGTAGAACGCTACAACAGCAAACACAACTTTCCGCACTGACGTTCTATATCTAATCAAACGGCTGACTCGTTTCATCTTTGCTGTCAGATATGAAACAAACTCCAGTTTAAAATTAATTACCAAACAAATTTTCATTAACTGCTTCTAAGGCTAGCTTGCGAGTGGTTGACTGTTTCATGTGTGTGTTTATGCCCTCTCTGTTATTGATTGGCTTATGTGTGATATGTTATTTAGCGGAACGGTAATGCATCAATAAGCTTATAACAACGTGAATTAAATTAGGTATGTGAAGTTGGCCGTTAGATGTTAGCTGTTCATCAGATGTTTAAAACAGAAATGCACAGCTGTGCATTGGGTGTTAATCAGATGTTTAAAATAGAAATGCACAGCTGTGCATTGGATGTTCGTCAGATGTTTTAAATACAAATGCACAGCTGTGCATTGGGTGTTCATCAGATGTTTATATTAGAAATGCAGAGCTGTGCATTAGGATTTCGTCAGATGTTTACAATTTAAATGCACAGCTGTGCATTGGGTGTTCATCAGATGTTAATATATAAATGCATAGCTGTGGATTGTGTGTTCGTCAGATGTTTAATATATAAATACATAGCTGAGCATTAGGTGTTCGTCAGATGCTTGAAATAGAAATGCACAGCTGTGCATTGGATGTTCGTCGAAGTTTAAAATAGAAATGCACAGCTGTGCATTGGGTGTTCATCAGATGTTTAAAAAAGAAATTCACAGCTTTGCATAGGGTGTTCGTCAGATGTTTAAATTAGAAATGCATAGCTGTGCATTAGGTGTTCGTCAGATGTTTACAATTAAAATGTACAGCTGCGCATTGGGTGTTCATCAGATGTTTAATATATAAATGCATAGCTGTGCATTGGGTGTTCGTCAGATGTTTAAAATAGAAATGCACAGCTGGCATTGGGTGTTAATCAGATGTTTAAAATAGAAATACATAGCTGTGTATTGGGTGTCCGTCAGATGCTAAAATAGAAACGAAAAGCTGTTGATTGGGTGTTCGTCATATGTTTAAAATTTAAATGCACAGCTGTCCATTGGGTGTTCAGCAATTGTTTAAAATAGAAATGCATAGCTGCGCATCGGGTGTTCGGCAAATGGTATAAAAGAAATACATACCTGTGCATTAGGTGTTCGTCAGATGTTTACAATTTAAATGCACAGCTGTGCATTGGGTGTTCATCATATGTTTAATATATAAATGCATAGCTGTGCATTGGGTGTTTGTCAGATGTTTAAAATAGAAATACACAGCTATGCATTTGGCGTTCATCAGATGTTTAAAATAGAAATACAGAGCAGTGAATTGGGTGTCCGTCAGATGTTAAAATAGAAACGCAAAGTTCTGCATTGGGTGTTCGTCAGATGTTTAATATCTAAATGCACAGCTGTGCATTGGGTGTTCACCAGACGTTTAAAATAGGAATGCATAGCTGCGCATCGGGTGTTCGGCAGATGTTTAAAATAGAAATGAACAGCAGTGCATTGGATGTTAATCAGATGTTTAAAATAGAAATGCAGAGCTGTGCTTTGGGTGTTCATCAGATCTTTAAAATAGAAATGCACAGCTGTGCATTGGGTGTCCATTATATGTTTAAAATAGAAATGCATAGCTGTGCATAAGTTGTTCGTCAGATGTTTAAAAAAGAAATACATAGCTGTGCATTGGATGTTCGTCAGATGTTTAAAATACAAATGCACAGCTGTGCATTGGGTGTTCATGAGATCTTTAAAATAGAAATGCACAGCTGTGCATTGGGTGTTCGTCAGATGCTTGAAATAGAAATGCACAGCTATGCATTGGGTGCTCGGCAGATGTTTAAAATAGAAATGCACAGCTGTGCATTGGGTATTAATCAGATGTTTAAAATAGAAATGCAACAGCTGTGCATTGGATGTTCGTCGAAGTTTAAAAAGATGTGCATTGGGTGTTCATCAGATGTTTAAAAAAGAAATTCACAGCTTTGCATAGGGTGTTCGTCAGATGTTTAAATTAGAAATGCATAGCTGTGCATTAGGTGTTCGTCAGATGTTTACAATTAAAATGTACAGCTGCGCATTGGGTGTTCATCAGATGTTTAATATATAAATGCATAGCTGTACATTGGGTGTTCGTCAGATGTTTAAAATAGAAATGCACAGCTGGCATTGGGTGTTAATCAGATGTTTAAAATAGAAATACATAGCTGTGTATTGGGTGTCCGTCAGATGCTAAAATAGAAACGAAAAGCTGTGGATTGGGTGTTCGTCATATGTTTAAAATTTAAATGCACAGCTGTCCATTGGGTGTTCAGCAATTGTTCAAAATAGAAATGCATAGCTGCGCATCGGGTGTTCGGCAAATGGTATAAAAAGAAATACATACCTGTGCATTAGGTGTTCGTCAGATGTTTACAATTTAAATGCACAGCTGTGCATTGGGTGTTCATCATATGTTTAATATATAAATGCATAGCTGTGCATTGGGTGTTCGTCAGATGTTTAAAATAGAAATACACAGCTATGCATTTGGCGTTCATCAGATGTTTAAAATAGAAATACAGAGCAGTGAATTGGGTGTCCATCAGATGTTAAAATAGAAACGCAAAGTTCTGCATTGGGTGTTCGTCAGATGTTTAATATCTAAATGCACAGCTGTGCATTGGGTGTTCATCAGACGTTTAAAATAGGAATGCATAGCTGCGCATCGGGTGTTCGGCAGATGTTTAAAATAGAAATGAACAGCAGTGCATTGGATGTTAATCAGATGTTTAAAATAGAAATGCACAGCTGTGCTTTGGGTGTTCATCAGATCTTTAAAATAGAAATGCACAGTTGTGCATTGGGTGTCCATTATATGTTTAAAATAGAAATGCATAGCTGTGCATAAGTTGTTCGTCAGATGTTTAAAAAAGAAATACATAGCTGTGCATTGGATGTTCGTCAGATGTTTAAAGTACAAATGCACAGCTGTGCATTGGGTGTTCATGAGATCTTTAAAATAGAAATGCACAGCTGTGCATTGGGTGTTCGTCAGATGTTTAAAATAGAAATGCATAGCTGTGCATTAGGTGTTCGTCAGATGTTTACAATTTTAATGCACATCTGTTCATTGGGTGTTCGTCAGATGCTAAAATAGAAACGCAAAGCTGTGCATTAGGTGTTCGTCAGATGTTTAAAATACAAATGCACAGCTTTGAATTGGGTGTTCATCAGATGTTTAAAACAGAAATGCACAGCTGTGCATTGGGTGTTAATCAGATGTTTAAAATAGAAATGCACATCTGTGCATTGGATTGTCGTCAGATGTTTAAAATACAAATGCACAGCTTTGCATTGGGTGTTCATCAGATATTTAAAATAGAAATGCAAAGCTGTACATTGTATGTTCGTAAGATGTTTAAAACAGATATGCACAGCTGTGCATTCGGTGTCCATCAGATTTTTAAAACAGAAATGCATAGCTGTGCATCGGGTGTTCGGCAGAAGTTTAAAATAGAAATGCACAGCTGTGCATTGGGTGCTAATCAGATGTTTAAATAGAAATGCACAGCTGTGCATTGGATGTTCGTCATATGTTTAAAAAACAAATGCACAGCTCTGCATTGGGTGTTCATCAGATGTTTAATATATAAATGAATCGCTGTGCATTGGATGTTCATCAGATGTTTAAAACAGAAAAACCTAGCTGTGAATTGGGTGTCCGTCAGATGTTTAATATATAAATGCATAGCTGTGCATTGGGTATTAATCAGATGTTTAAAATAGAAATACATAGCTGTGAATTGGGTGTCCGTCAGATGCTTAAATAGAAATGCACAGCTATGCATAGATGCTCATCAGATGTTTAAAATAGAAATATATAGCTGTTTATCGGGTGTCCGTCAGATGTTAAAATAGAAACAAAAAGCTGTGCATTGGGTGTTCGTCATATGTTTAAAATTTAAATGCACAGCTGTGCATTGTGTGTTCAGCAGATGCTTAAAACAGATATGCACAGCTGTGCATTGGGTGTCCTTTAGATGTTTAAAATAGAAATGCAAAGCTGCGCATCGGGTGTTAGGCAGAAGTTTAAAATAGAAATGCATAGCTGTGCATAAGGTGTTCGTCAGATGTTTACAATTTAAATTCACAGCTGTTCATTGGGTGTTCATCAGATGTTTAATATATAAATGCATAGCTGTGCATTGGGTGTTCGTTAGATGCTAAAATAGAAACGCAAAGCTTTGCATTGGGTCTTCGTCAGATGTTTAAAATACAAATGCACAGCTGTTCATTGGGTGTTCGTCAGATGTTAAAATAGAAACGCATAGCCGTGAATTGGGTGACAATCAGATGTTTAAAATAGAAATGCACAGCTGTGCTTTGGGTGTTCATCAGATGTTTAAAACAGAAATCCATAGCTGTGCATCATGTGTTCGGCAGAAGTTTAAAATAGAAATGCACAACTGTGCATTGGGTGTTTATCAGATGTTTAAAATAGAAATACATAGCTGTGAATTGGATGTCCGTCAGATGTTAAAATAGAAACGCAAAGTTGTGCATTGGGTGTTCGTCAGATGTTTAAAATACAAATGCACAGCTGTGCATTGGGTGTACATCAGATGTTTAATATATAAATGCATAGCTGTGCATTGGGTGTTCGTCAGATGTTTAAAATAGAAATGCACAGCTATGCATAGATGTTCATCAGATGTTTAAAATAGAAATACATAGCTGTGAATTGAGTGTCCGTCAGATGCTAAAATAGAAACGCACAGTTGTGCATTGGAAGTTCGTCAGATGTTTTAAATTTAAATGCAAAGCTGTGCATTGGGTGTTCATCAAATATTTAAAATAGAAATGCACAGTTGTGCATTGGATGTTCGTTAGATGTTTAAATTAGAAATGCACAGCTGTGCATTGGGTGTTCATCAGATGTTCAAAACAGAAATGCATAACTGCGCATCGGGTGTTCGGCAGAAGTTTAAAATAGAAATGCACAGCTGTGCATTGGGTGTCCATCAGATGTTAAATATATAAATGCATAGCTGTGCATTGGGTGTTCGTCAGATGTTAAAAATAGAAATGCACAGCTATGCATAGATGTTCATCAGATGTTTAAAATAGAAATATATAGCTGTTTATCGGGTGTCCGTCAGATGTTAAAATAGAAACGAAAAGCTGTGCATTGGGTGTTCGTCATATGTTTAAAAATTTTATGCACAGCTGTGCATTGGGTGTTCAGCAGATGTTTAGAACAGATATGCACAGCTGTGCATTGGGTGTCCTTTAGATGTTTAAAATAGAAATACATAGCTGTGAATTGAGTGTCCGTCAGATGTTAAAATAGAAACGCACAGTTGTGCATTGGAAGTTCGTCAGATGTTTTAAATTTAAATGCACAGCTGTGCATTTGGTGTTCATCAGATATTTAAATTAGAAATGCACAGTTGTGCATTGGATGTTCGTCAGATATTTAAATTAGAAATGCACAGCTGTGTATTGGGTGTTCATCAGATGTTCAAAACAGAAATGCATAACTGCGCATCGGGTGTTCGGCAGAAGCTTAAAATAGAAATGCACAGCTGTGCATTGGGTGTCCATCAGATGTTTAAAATAGAAATACAAAGCTGTGCATTGGATGTTCGTCAGATGTTTAAAATAGAAATGCATAGCTGCGCATCGGGTGTTCGGAAGAAGTTTAAAATAGAAATGTACAGCTGTGCATTGGGTGTTAATCAGATGTTTAAAATAGAAATACATAGATGTGAATTGGGTGTCCGTCAGATGTTAAAAAAGAAACGCAAAGTTGTGCATTGGGTGTTCATGAGATGTTTAAAATAACTGTACACAGCTGTGCATTGAGTGTTCGTCAGATGTTTAAAATAAAAATGCACAGCTGTACATTGGATGTTCGTCAGATGTTTAATATAGATATGCACAGCTGTGCATTAGGTGTCCATCAGATGTTTAAAACAGAACAGCATAGCTGCGCATCGGGTGTTCGGCAGAAGTTTAAAAAGAAATGCACAGCTGTGCATTGGGTATTAATCATATGTTAAAAATAGAAACGCAGACTGTGCATTGGATGTTCGTCAGATGTTTAAAATACAAATGCACAGCTCTGCATTGGGTGTTCATCAGATGTTTAATATATAAATGAATAGCTGCGCATTGGGTGTTCGTCAGATTTTTACAATTTAAATGCATAGCTGTGCATTGGATGTTCGTCAGATGTTTAAAATAGATATGCAAAGCTGTGCATTGGAGGTTCGTCAGATGTTAAAAACAGAAATGCATCGCTGCGCATCGGGTGTTCGGCAGAAGTTTAAAATAGAAATGCACAGCTGTGCATTAGGTGTTCGTCAGAAGTTTACAATTTAAATGCACAGCTGTTCATTGGGTGTTCATCAGATGTTTAATATATAAATGCATAGTTGTGCATTGGGTGTTCGTCAGATGTTAAAATAGAAACGCAAAGCTGTGCATTGGGTGTTCGTCAGATGTTTAAAATTCAAAAGCACAACTGTTCATTGGGTGTTTGTCAGATGTTAAAATAGAAACGCATAGCCGTGCATTGGGTGATAATCAGATGTTTAAAATAGAAATGCACAGCTTTGCTTTGGGTGGTCATCAGATGTTTAAAATAGAAATGCATAGCTGTGCATTGGGTGTTCGTCAGATGTTTGAAATAGAAATGCATAGCTAGATTGCGATTGGTAAAATAATTTTTGTTGAAAACCCAAACAACACATTCGTGATCGAACTCCTGTATTTTAGATTGTAATTTTAAGTATGTAAGAGGTTTTGCATATTGTTTCCCTTAATGATCAAGGTTAAAGGGACCCGTTAAAACGAGCCAGGGTAAATCAGCATTTATTAAATTAAAAAGCACATATCACTTTTTTGCCAGAGCCCCATTATATTATATATTATATTATATGTTATACATTTAATTATATTATATATGTTATATTATATATAATATATTATATTATTATATATATATATTAAATATTACATTATATATTATATTATATATTAAATTAGATATTATAGATTATATTATAGAGGATATTATTATATTCTATATTATCTTATCTCTTATATTCTATATTATAGTATTATATACTTTTATTTTATATTATTATAGTCTACATTATATAATATATAATATTATAAATTATATTATTATATTATTGTAATAATATATATTATATTAAAATTATTTTTAGATTATATTAGATATTATATTCTATATATATGATATAATATTATATCATTAATTATATTAAAATATATAATATGTAATATTCTACTATTATAAATTAAATTAATATATGATATAATATATGATATAATATATTATATTAAATATTATATAATAGAATTCATGTTCTTTTATAACTTGAAAGCAATACTGTCCTTATAACCATAAGGCGTTAATAGAAGTTATTCTCTCTTTCCACCTTTACGATTAACTGACCCGAGATATGACCGAGTACGACCCTTGAATTCGTCGAGATGGAATTTAATGCGTAATTGCAACTGGGCCGAAATCCGTGTCTATGTTTCTTATGAATTTGCTACACTTACCAGTGTAACATTACATAAGCAGTACTCAGCAGTTCATCTCCAAAATGTCGCAGCGATATGACCAATCTTCTGGGGAGGATTTCTCTCAAATCAGCCAATGAAATAATCGGAGTTTTCCATCGGATCTACTGGCGAGAATAAATGCCCCGGCGTTTCATAAGCTATTGATATATGTCATTTTACGAAGTCAAAAGATTTGGTCGGGCTCCGACTTCATTATGCCCCCCTTCGAAGAAGAGGGGGAGATTGTTTTGCACATGTCGGTCGGTCGGTCGGTCTGTCGGTCCGTCCAACAGATGGTTTCCGGATGATAACTCAAGAACGCTTTTGCCTATGATCATGAAACTTAATAGGAACATTGATTATGATTCGCAGATGACCCCTATTGATTTTGAGGTCACTTGGTCAAAGGTCAAGGTCACTGTGACCCAAAATAGTAAAATGGTTTCCGGATGATAATTCAAGAACGCTTATGCCTAGGATAATGAAACTTGATAGGTAGATTGATCATGACTCGCAGATGACCCCTATTGATTTTCAGGTCACTAGGTCAAAGGTCAAGGTCACGGTGATCCGAAAAAGTAAAATGGTTTCCGGATGATAACTCAAGAACGCTTATGCCTAGGAACATGAAACTTCATAGGTACATTGATCATGACTGGCAGATGACCCCTATTGATTTTCAGGTCGAAGGTCAAGGTCACGGAGACCCGAAATAGTAAAATGGTTTCCGGATGATAACTCAGGAACGCTTATGCCTAGGATCATGAAACTTGATAGTTAGATTGATCATGACTCGCAGATGACTTCTATTGATTTTCAGGTCACTAGGTCAAAGGTCAAGGTCACGGTGATCCGAAATAGTAAAATGGTTTCCGGATGATAACTCAAGAATGCTTATGCCTAGGATCATGAAACTTGATAGGTAGATTGACCATGACTCGCAGATGACCCCTATTGATTTTCAGGTCACTAGGTTAATGGTCAAGGTCACTGTGACCCGAAATAGTAAAATGGTTTCCGGATGATAACTCAAGAACGTTTATGCCTAGGATCATGAAACTTCATAGGTACATTGATCATGGCTGGCAGATGACCCCTATTGATTTTCAGGTCAAAGGTCAAGGTCACGGTGACCCGAAATAGTAAAATGGTTTCTGGATGATAACTCAAGAATTCTTATGCCTAGGATCATAAAACTTTATAGGTAGATTGATCATGACTTGAAGATGACCCCTATTGATTTTCAGGTCACTAGGTCAAAGGTCAAGGTAACGGTGACGCGAAATAGTAAAATGGTTTCCCGATGATAACTCAATAAATCTTATGGCTAGGATCATGAAACTTCATAGGTACATTGATCATGACTCGCAGATGACCCCTATTGATTTTTAGGTCACTAGGTCAAAGGTCAAGGTCACAGTGACAAAAAAACATATTTACATAATTTCTGTCACTACAACTGGGAGCCCATATGGGGGGCATGCATGTTTTACAAACAGCCCTTGTTTACTGAGAGTTTATGGTAGGAATATTCTTAAATGGGACGAACTGATTAAAATTCAGTGATGTGTCATCATTTTTGTTTTTATTTGAGGACATTTACTTTATGTAAAGGAATTACCAGAAAACATTTAGTCAATCTAATCACGGACTCTAGATCAATATACACTCCGTGATCTAATATAATACAAAAGTACACAACCCTACTATGGAAGTCGGGTCATTTCGAAGGCACCATCATTTGAAAAGTGTTTAACACGCACATCAGTTGTGGCGCATGGATTATTGTTCTCATAGAAATTGGACCTAGGAACCACCGGTAGGTATCAGTTGCACTCCGGGAAAACGGAGCTAAATGCATGTGAGTAAAGTGTCGTCCCAGATTAGCCTGTGCAATCTGCAGTGGCCAATCAGGGACGACACCTTATTATGTAATGGTGTTTTCGTTAAAGGAAGTCTCTTGTTAGCAAAAATCCAGACACTTTATTGTTTACTTAACGCACATGCAGTAAGCCCTTTTTTCGCCGAGTACCATGTAAGCAAATGTTCGAAGCCAATTGCCAATCGATTTAACTTTACTGAATGAGCGTTTTACAGGACATGCCACGTGTCAGTTATACTATAATACTCCCCTTTGTGTCATAACAACATTTATCTTGATTTCTAAACAGACGAAATAGGTATGCGTGGATTACGTTGGATATTAATGTATTTTATGCATACGGTAATTCAATCTTTATTTTGTTTAAACATTGGACATTATTATTAGTTAGGAACGAAAATAAATATTTGACGAATAATAATTAGCACTATCGCGTGAAAGTGTATTGCAATCTCGACAGCACATTGGTGATGTTCCATGTATTAGCACTATCAAATTTTTCCCCAGAAATGTTATGCTTCGTTTTATTTCTTTCAATCTCATCTTCATTCATTCTCATGTATTGGCATTAACGTGTAAATCCTCACCCCCCCCCCCCCCTCACCAAAATTTTTTACGAACCTACTATGTAAGTAAATCGCTAATCCTTACTATTCTACCGAAACAAAGTCAGAAGTGAAGTTGAATAAAAGTGGTTTATGTTTTTAAGATAGTCAAAATGACAGGTTCGGGTATTGATTTTTTTAAATATAATTATACTATTTATACTAACAAGGGATACAACTGGCCACAAATTTAGTCGACACGGGTTTGCAACAATTATTTTTCTGAATTTCACCCGTGAAAACGCATTAAGACATAATATTGCGTGCGATTTCCACGTGTGTGAAGTTTGCCTATTTAGCCTATTTAGCCTATTTAGTACATAGGTTGAAACATACATCCTATTTAGCCTATTTAACAGCCTATTTATCCTTTTTAGCCTATTAAGCCATTTTAGTACATAAGTTGAAACATACATCCTATTAGCCTATTTAACAGCCTTTTCAGCCTGTTTAGCCCATTTAGCAAGATTATAACATCCTATTAAGCTTTTTTAGCCTATGTAATAGCCTGTTCAGCCTATTTAGCACATTTAGAACGTCGATTGAAATATACAACCTATTAAGCCCATATTAGCCCATAAAGCAGCCATTTGAACCTGTTTAGCATATTAAATAAGAATATTAAATGGGCAGAAACATTCGTTTGTATCAGCCCGCTGAGCCTGTTTAGGCCAATTAGCAAGTATATCAAATAAATCACGAAAAAACATCCAGTTTAGGCTATTTAGTAGCTTCTTCAATATATTAAGCCTACTTAACAAGTTAATTACATAGGCTGAAACCTGCATGCTTTTTACCCATTATAGCCTAATAAACATCTTATTTACCGGTAGTTTAGGGTCGGCGTCACACACAGCCTATTTAGCGTAGTATGCATCATTTTACCTGTGAGTTGGTATTCACCATTAAGGGCCCCTTTCGGACAAACAAGAGTTATCACCCGGAAGCGACCTAGTGCACGCTGATCGCCCGTGCACTGCCTGTCGGGCGCACATAGTTTCGGCCCGGGGTTTTAATTAGGGTCGGCGTCACACACAGCCTATTTAGCGTATTATATATGTGAAATAATGTACACATTATATTGTATATTGTATACCCGGACAAATGGCACCCGATATAAGTTTATGAATGTTTGATGTTTCTTTGTGTTACCAATATAGACATTTGACACATTGTTTGATTTTATCGTAATGATTTGTGTAATCCACTTATTGGTTTGAAAAAAAAATCACTTAATGTCAATGTTAATAATATCTAAAAGACATTGCGCAAATAGGAGAAATATCTCTTCTCAGGACCGATTGTAAGATTTACGCAAATATTGATATCGGAGAATCTGTACGCATAATGGTATTATTTTCGTACGATAAAGTCCAACAAGTTGTCAATATCTTCATTGGTATAACATCGATTGAAGTACAAACGGCACCCAGGTATCGGGCGCCGTTTGTCCGGGTGTACAATTTAATCGGGTGCCGATTGTCCGGGTCGACAAATTTATCGGGTGCCGTTTGTCCGGGTCGACAAATTTACTGGGTGCCGTTTGTCCGGGATTGCAAAAAAAACAATGGGTGCCGATTGTCCGGGTGCCGTTTGTCCTGTATGCATTGCTTTTATTTGTATGCGCATGGTTTGACTCCAGGATTTTATTTACTATTACGTTTGCAGTTTTCCTCTGGCAATTTTACCACTTAACGTGCGGCATTTTTCCCCCTGGTAATCTCGATACATAAACACATGCATGATGTATTCATAATTTACGAGTTTGATCATTCGGATTCGTAAAAAATGTGTAGGCTGAAAATAAAAATAAAAACCTTGCATCCATAAGTGAATATAATCATTTAATTAATAATAAATCTACTTTTATAAAGATTTTATTAAGTGCCAATTTAAATTCGGTTAATATCGATAAATAAGCAATTATTAAATAATATTAATTATATTTAACAAGTAATGGTTTCAATATTAATAATCAAGCAATTAAGTTTTATTATTATAGTATTATATTTTTTGAGTCGATCTTTTGAGTCCGTAATAATTAAGGCCCAAGTAAGGCTTTTTTACACGCTTTGAAAACGGCTTTGTCTGAAACATAATTATTTCTTTATTAATACTTCTTATATAAGTCTCATGTTAAATTAAGGTCATATACGAATCTATAGCCTTAAATAAAATTTGTGATTGTTACGTGAATAGTTCCGAATACATCAATAAGCTCACTTTTTAAATATTTACAGCCGAATGAAGCTCTGTTTTATAAGTACATATGATCATTTTACTATTTTGTTTTCATTATTTAAACTCAGGATTTAGTATGTGCTTACTATTTTTCATTATGCGCATGGTCTGGCTCCAGGATTATATTTACTATTACGTTTTCATTTTTTCCTCCGGCATTTTTACCACTTAACGTGCGGCATTTTTTCCCCTGGGATTCTCGATACTTAAACTCATGCATTATGTATTCATAATTTACGAGTTTTATCATTCGGATCATTAAAAAATGTGTAGACTGATAAGTGAAATAAAAATATTGCATCCATAAGTGAATATAATAATGTAATTAAGAATAAATCTACTTGTATAATGATTTTATAAAAGGCCAGTTTTAATTAAGTTAATATCAATAAAGAAGTAATTTTTAAATAGTATTAATTATAATTTACAATTAATGGTTTCAATATTAATTATCAAGCAATTAAGTTTAATTATATTAGTATTATATTTTTTGAGTCGATCTTTTGAGTTGGTAAAGGTAATTTTAATTGAAGCATTGTAAAGTTCTATGAATTTTTAAAGATGTATTTTTCAGTTTCTTTAAATATTAAATTCCATTGTCGTTTTGGTGCTCCGACTAGGCATACAAAGTAAATCCAGCGAAGGTACCCACTAAGAATGCACCCCTCTGCTTTTTAAGCCGCCGTTCTTTGTTCTTAGCATTGATATGAGCGAAACATTTGCGAAAACAAAGCGTGCGCTTAACACGTGTTCAAAGATCAATCCGATTAGTTACATCGATTGAAAACTATGGCAAGCGAAATGCACATTAATTCCTTAAACCACGGTTTAACAGTTAACTATATAGTTAAGATAATTTGAACCCGGGTTCAAAGTGCCGTTTGCACATTAAATCCTTAAACCCGAGTTCAAGAGTTTGAACCGCAGTTCAAAGTGTGTCTAAAAATAGATACAAATCTGTTATCTGAGACAACCAATTAGCGGAGCTTAAACCACAATTAGCTATATATAGAAGGTAAATGCCGCGATTTCATTGGTCCTCTCGTAACTATAGGGTTAAGAGACTTTAAACTGCGGTTCAAAGTCTTAAACTGCGGTTAAGAGGCGCGGAATGCACATTAATTATTTAACAGTTAATTATATAGTTAAAAAATTTTGAACCCGAGTTTAATATGGCAAGCGAAATGCACATTAAGTCTTTAAACCACGGTTTAACAGTTAACTATATAGTTAAGAGACTTTGAACCCGGGTTCAAAGTGCCGTTTGCACATAAATTCCTTAAACCCGGGTTCAAGACTTTGAACTGCAGTTCAAAGTCTCTTAACTCTATAGTTAAGAGAGGACCAATTAAATCGCGGCATTTACCTTCTATATATAGCTTATTGTGGTTTAAGCTCCGCTGATTGGTTGTCTCTGAATTATGTAGATAAGAGATTTGTATCTATTTTTAGACACACTTTGAACTGCGGTTCAAACTCTTGAACTCGGGTTTAAGGATTTAATGTGCAAACGGCACTTTGAACTCGGGTTCAAAGTCTCTTAACTATATAGTTCACTGTTAAATAATTAATGTGCATTCCGCGCGTCTTAACCCCAGTTTAAGACTTTGAACCGCAGTTTAAGACTTTGAAAAATAGTTTAAGACTTGTAGGTGTTTGGTTGTCTCTGCACATTAATTATTTAACCAATTAACGCCCGTCGTTTCGTCATGTGATTTTGTTTTGTTCCTGGCGCATTTCTATCAAGATGGCGGCGGATGAAGTTAGTGAATTATTACGTACGTTTGAAACAGCTCTCAAAAAGTTAAAGACTTTGTGTGTTTATGCATCCTGCCCATGCATGAAGTAACAATATTCTGTCATTGGAAATCGTAAAACAATAAAATAATGAAAGGTGTGTTTTTGTGAATATACCTAGTTTCTTTCGATACAGCTGTTAAGGTGGTTGAGTTTCTGTGCGTGTGTGCTTTTGTGCATAAGTGCGTGCGTTACATCGTACGAGCTTGTAATTTTATACTTCAGAACGCATTTTGATAACTATTATATTCAACATGTAGAGACGACATCGCGTGTGTTAGACTCGGACCCCTAGCTTAAATAACTACTTCAAGAGTCAAACGAGAAAATAATACACCTTGTCCTGACTGTAGCTTAATCATTCGTCATGCAATTTTTTAATGCATGTAACTTGCCTAAAATGCTCACACAGATGGTATAATGTGGAGCATAGTCAAGCTGGTTTGGACTATCAATATATCATGCCTGTATTTATTGATTCATAAATATGCAAAATGGTTGTCCTAAGTTAACTTTCTCACACTTTTGTATGCTGATTTACACTTAATAAATATATGACACAAACTATGCAATCGTCCATTGGCCAAAGGAATGTTAGGTTATGTTTTGATCAGAAACTGACCGCAGTCAAATAAAAATAGCCGAATAATAGATAATTTAGTGACCAATTTCCACAAAAGTTGGCGGTCAGAAAGTATGACACAATACATGATGCTATCTTCATATTTGGTGAATTGTTCTCCTTCTTTGCAAATAAAATTGTCAAGTTAAAATTAAGATCAAGATCATGATTAATTTCCATTTCAGCTATTATCAAGAATATAATTGACCGCACCAAATAGCCACCATATACATAATTGTCAATTTGTTATAAAACTGAATAATGGGAAACACAATTTATCTATCGTAGCCCGAGTATACAATTACAGCGATGCACTTTAAATAGCAAAAAAAGAAGAGAAATTACATTTTTACAAGATTGAAATAAACTTCAGTCGTTCGGCGAACACGAAAGTAAAGTTTCAATTACAGGGAGCCTTATACTTTTTCATAGAAAAACAGTCTTTATCCTTGTTACGGACGCTTTCCACGTATAATAGGTCGCTATATATTTTGATGACATTGCTATAATGTTTTTCATGATGGTGTCCTCAAGTACACTTCATTAAATCGTTTATACCACAATAAGCTGTTGGGTTTTATTACAAGAAAACGTGATAAATTGCATGGTTGGAATGCAGGGAAACTATCGTGATTGCTTTTTGAAGGAAAATTTGGGTTATTTACGTGGTATTATTTAAACCTGTATGACATAAATCATTCTCATATTATTTTTTAACTTATAATTTACGCACGTTCGGTGGCGTCTGTGGACTGTGGAATACTTCCATTTTGCATCAAAAGCTTTATTAAATGAGATAGTATAATATTTAAAATTCTAAAATTACCGCGATTGCGTATAACAATACGTGTTCACCACGTGGTCGGCATAAATTGAGCACACTTGTAAAAATATTCGTATTCAGTTTAGTCTTGTCATTCAATCTCTTGATTAGATCTAGATGTTTTTAAAATCAAGCCAATTATACTTCTGAAAAATGCAATTGTTTTCAAAATCGGGAAATATAATATTTAGAAATGATTTATTTATCAAAAACGAACAGAAACCTTCACTCGCAAACATGTTTGTAAATGTTAATGCTTGTATAAAGAGTGGCAAGAATTTACTTGAAACTATTGGTCGATTATTTTGCTGGAAAATCACAATCGATTATATAACTTACAACATAAAGCATTGCTTAAAAAATAGTAGCTGCTGCTTTAACGAAACATTGAATTTTAGTCGAAATAGTTGATGATGTTGCATTTTCCAAAATTGGTTGACTCAATTCCATGGAGGTTGTCCTAAAAACAGTTTATTATTCTTTTAATTTCAAGGAACAATATATATATACGTACGTATATATATAGTGATTCTAACATGCTCATTTTATCAATTAAATTGCATTTTATCATAAGTATACACAATCATAATATTTAAAATTATGTTTCGTTATATTGTTTGCAAACTAGTCCACCTTATCGTAATTTGATATTTTTGTTTTGATGATAACGTGTCCGTTAATGGTTACTATAATCTATTAATAACCGGCTTAACCATGACATTATTTTCTTACTTAGCTCTCTAGGAATTGAATTACGTTTCGTTTTATTGGGTTTTACTTTCTGCAATTTTCGATGAAATGAAATGTTAGCTGAAACAGGTTAGACACAAAACCAATTAACATACTGAAACTGTACTTTTTACATCCTTCCACGTATTTTAGAGGAAAACAACAGTAACAACATGTGATAGTATTACATGTATGACGAATAAAAGTGCAATTTTCAGAAAAGGTGTGTAACCGACTTAGGCCTTACATACACGTTTATTTGGTTTATAGCATACAGACCCGAAAATTGCAACGAAGCAAAAAGAAGTTTATAAAAATATATTGTGTAATTATATATTTAATGTTTCTTTTCA
The DNA here is from genome assembly GCF_020536995.1 of Dreissena polymorpha. Lineage (NCBI taxonomy): Eukaryota > Metazoa > Mollusca > Bivalvia > Myida > Dreissenidae > Dreissena > Dreissena polymorpha. The sequence continues at coordinate 110,247,086 of NC_068357.1, read as the reverse complement.
CGTTGTGTCTTTTAACGTATTTTTCAGGCAATTAATAATGAATTCATATGTATAAACGTATAAAAGACGAAAGTTTGGCTGCGACCACTTTTGAAAATGTGTTTTGTGTATGTATGCTTTTCTTATTCCAAAATTGTGCCCTTTTGACTGTGTCCCGCTGTAGAATTCACAGTCCCCAAACTTGTTGGTGATTAACTCCTTTTTAACAGGGTGGCGATAAAAATTGGACAGCTTAATTACCTTCGTGCGTATGTGTTTGTAAAGAAAGAATTGAAATCGGATCAACTTTTGTGAAAGAATAACCCATGTGTAATTTTAAGTGTTGAGCATAAACATCGAGGATGTTTTTGTTGGAGGAAAGTCTTAACCTTGACTAGAGGATAAATCTTAGCCTAAACATGCGTCGCTGACACAAGAGTGTATGTGACATACCTAGTTTTATTTTACGATTTTTGCCTCATCGGAATGAACTGCCTAACAAAAGATACACTCCGTGGTAACATGAAATTTTACCAGTACAACTAGATGAAGTTTCATTCGGTCGTCAAACTAGTTAAACGAAACTGTCTCAGTTTTCCTTCCACGAAGTCCTATTTGTGGTAACAATGCAGTTTTGCTGTGTCATTATTTAACCGTAATGTCCACTTCTTGAAATCGTCAGTATCGGATGAATAAATTGTAACTGTTCGCGGAATGAAACTGGATCGCTCTTTATTTGCTGAAAAGTCTGGGTCATCGCAACACAAAAATGTATATACATATATTTACAATGAAATGTAAACTACATGTTTACCGGGGAGGGTGGAGAGGAGAAGTACCAATGGATGAACTAAATGTTCAAATAGGGATTGGTTACCCAATTGCTGATCTAAACGTTATCAACAGGTCTTCGTACCAGACGATGAAACGTGTCAAAACGTCAAATGTTTGAAAGTCCATTTCATTTTCGTGTCCTCTTCAGATATCATATACCCGTTGACGGATTGTAATGAAATGTTTATACTTGTTATTGAAAATCGGGGCCTTTATATTTGTGTCCGCTTCATATCTCCTTTACCTGGAATATATTCATGAAAATATTATAGTATGGTAAGATCGATGAGATGATGTTCAAAAGTCATGAATCAGTGAATTCGGGTCAATGTCAAGGTCATAATTGAATGTTAAAAGTATGAGCTTTAAGTCTACTTTATGTCTCATTTGAAATATCCTCCAAAAGCTTGCTTGCTTGCCTCTAATATTTTGGTGCACACGTCGTGAGTTATACACGCTGGTCAAGTTCACCATTTGAAGGTCAAAATAATCGCGGCGGGGGTTAAAGCTGTCTTATTGAGGGCCTTGTTAAGCTGTCTTATATATATATTCTCATTATATGTTTGAGTACTGTACGTCTGCCTTTCTGTTTGACAATCAACACTTAATGACATTTTAAAATAACAACTGTCATGTTGATGACCAATCCAATGACTGTGGACGTGTTTTCAACTTTCAAATGACAGTGCAAATTTACTTCTCTTCAAACTTCCACTCCACGAGCAGAATTTCGTTTAAAATAGGTTAACGTGACTCTCATCATGTTTCGTTCTACGAAAACCGACTTAAATAACAAAGCAAATTTGCTTTCTCATCGTTATACATATTTTCCTAAAAACTGGTAAAGGCCACTCTTCTCATTTTTCGTTCTACGAAACCCGACTTTAAATAGCAAAGGAATTTTGCTTTCTCATCGCTATAAATAATTTACTCAAAATTGTGCGTGTCGTGAAAGCCAATTTAACTGCATTTGCGGCGATGTAATTAGATCTTATCGTTGCGTAGGCAAGTTTTCGTCCGCACTAAAAAAACTGCTTACTCCGCACTGAAATTGCAACTTGATCAGATCTGTAGCGCGATGATACTTTCCGCCTTCAGGAGGCCGACACATTTTTTATTTTTACTGCTTTATTATGAAATGGAGTGTCCATAATCGAGACCATAGAGCGGCGTAAACAGTCAGGACTTTATGAACGCCGAACCCCTGTAAGAATTTTAATACAATTGCAGATTCATGTCCCTTTGCAATAAAAAAGGTGTTTACCATAACCATATGAGATAGTTTTTCACGCAATAACAATAAACAAGTCATTTGATGGATAATAATGGATGCGCTGAGTGGGTGAGAAGATCCTAAGATCTATAATCATCATGGCATACCATAAGCAAATACATATTAACGGTGTCTTGCACAAATGTTCGCATTTCAAAATCTTTGGTTGAAGCGTTCAAAATTAGATGTGATAATTTAAATCGTCTATCTTTTGTGTAATTGCATGTTAACAAACATAACTGTAGTCATACATATTATTTGTTTTGGTTGTCATATTTTCTCATGTTTAAATTGTATTATTGTATGATTCCCTGTCTTGGCCATATTTTTTTTGTATACATGTACTTGGCCAAAGGCAGAATGCCGGATTGCCAACAAACTATGAGACTTTGAAACAATAATAAACATGTTTGTTTATTTATATATCTTTGCCTGAAATGAATGACAGTTGGGGTTGACAATTTGTGATGTTGCTTGTAAAAAAAAACATGTTAAATAATATGTATTGCTGGTTGTGAACTTGATACCTGTTATATAAATATCTGTTCAGGGAATCATTACGAAAGCTCATAATGGCTACATGGATGCGATTCGTATCTTTTCCTGAGCCACATTTACAAAGCCAAACACTATTTTTTTCAAAAGGTTATAGGTAAAATTCTCACATGGGATAATGAACAAAAATATAAAATCTTTTTCCAATTTCACTAATGGTATAATAGTTGCATTATTGAAAAATGACATTATTTAGTGTTTGTATTTCTACCGAATCATACATTAAACAAGCTATTGCCAAGCAATGATGTCCCCTACCGGCTCCACCATTGTCAGATCATTATTTTTTGTAGTATTTGTTGCCATAGCAACCCACATTCTTGACGTATGAACCAATATGAAAATGAAACAAAATAAGTTCAAAATAAACCAAATCTATTAATTATAAAATCTCTATCTATTGATATTGCATTTATGTTAATATTTTCATAACTTAGTAAAGTTTATTGACATACTTCATGTCTTGCAAACTGGAGTTTGAGAAATCATAATGATACTGTATATTCACTATGACACAAGTGGTAAAAATAAATGGCTATTTATGACACTGACAAGGAAATGCAAGAAACTGCCTTAAAAGCACCTATTATTATTTTAAAGAGCGGGGAAGATTGTCAACCATTGTAGACTATTATAAAAGAAATACCCAATTTCTCACCATTTATTGATTATTACCCCCTCATTGTTACAAATAAATAAAACGTAACGTCACTGTTGGTCAACATCACTCTCCTCAAAGAACTACCTACTAACTGCTTATGATATTCATATAATTATAAATATCACTTTTTATGAAAAAAAAACATTTTAAGTACGTTGGAAAATGTGTAGGTCGCAAAATTTACTGCGCTCCATTTAGTGACAGCATATGATGGGAGTCTCCAATCTCCAGGGCACCAACTGTCTGTAGACTCTCTTGACAAGAATTTTAGATACGCACCTATTGCACATGACTGCTGAAAGCGGAAGAGATATTTAAATATTTATTGGCTTTTAAACACACTCAATGATTGAAAAGGTCTTCCAAAACATAATAGCTGTATTTTAAAACATGGTTTTCCACGTCGTTGAATGCATTCATTGCGGCAGTTGCAAACGAATATGATTACCAATTGCAACCTAGGACTTCCTTTACAACCCTGCAAACTGCGCAATTCAAAAACTTGAAACACTACACCAAAGTTGTTTATACGAACAGTTCATTGTTCAGTGTGCTCGATCTGGCTTAAATCTTTTTAAATATTGTCCTTGGCCTAGTGAATTTTAAAGTGCACATGCTTATGGTAAAGTTAATCAAAGTGTAGATAACTGCGTTTAATTGTTTAAACATTTTAACCATATGTTCTATGCATGTATGCCCATAGATTAATATAATGACAATCGACGAAATCCTTGATATTACGATGTGTGTGCATGTTTAGAGGCTAATAAGAAAATGATAATAATAAAAAAATAAATCGGTTGCATATCAGGGGAAATAACCAGTTTATACAGCGATTAATTGAAGTCTACATTGATGTACTCATGATCACAAAAGGTCGTTATATTTTAAAGGGAGATGTTCACATTTTTCACATCGCGAACTTTTATTACCGAATATAATGAAAATATGAACTATTTTCAAGTAATGTAATATAACCTAAATGGAGATTTATTTTTCCAGATTCCCGAAGTATCAAATAGTAAGTGAACTAGCGCTACCGAAAATATAAACATGTATGTATGTTTTTATTCTTAATAAAATATATACGTCAATTGATGTTGTTAACTAACACAAACGGTACATGGATTGCATGGAATTTTTTTGGTAGCGCTATTTCACTCAATGTTTTATATATATATATATATATATATATATATATATATATATATATATATATATATATATATATATATATATATATATATATATATATATATATATATATATATATATACGAGGGGTGTTCCAGAATTTCGTGGATTTTCTCCATACCTCATTAGTTTGTTGGCAAAAGTCAATCAAATTAACATATTATACTAACTAATTATCACGGACTTTATATTTAAGCTTAAAATACATGAATTCCAAAAAGCGCGATTGAAACGTAATGCCATAGAGACCTCAGTAAGTATGTGTGCTAAGCGCATTTAAATTTGGTTTAAATGTAGTTGATAAATATAATTTACGGCAAATTTCACGTGACATCGACGTCACATATCAACGTTACACGTAGGTTGAATATTCAATTTATATAATATATAACGTATGTTTGAGGCGTCAGCCTTTTGACCCAGAAGTACTCGTTAACTGCGATATCATTTTTATAAATTTCGAGTGTTTTTTATCGAATAAATTTTAATTGCAGTACATAGTATACATGATATGCATTGATCAACTGACATAAATTAGTTCAAAAAGCAGAGCAAGATATTTGCCGACTTATGCAAACACGGGTAAAATGCGACAAGCGGCATTCGCGCAGTGTGGTCAGAAGCTACCCTTTTCTCTATTAAGTCTGGCGAGGTTTCGTAGTTTAATTTGTAAAAAATAAATAGACATAAACATTAACATACGTCTTACAAGAAGAGATATTCAAGTGTGTACTAAATATGGTGATATGAGTTTAGTCTACACCTGTAGCAATATGAAAATGAAACTAACTAAATCCAAAATTAACCGAATCTATCCACAAATAGCAAAGTTATACAAAAATATTCGATAATACTACCCTTAAAGTCAATAAAGACAGGTGTGAAAACGATAACGATGATGGCAATTATTTTACACAATTCGGCTTTAAAAGACGTCTGCTCGATTGATGTCACGTGATATAGATTTCGGTTCCGCCGCTTGAATTTCCGATACTTTCGAATGGTCTGAATGGATGTTTCCAATCTTTGTATATTGATAGCTCTTTGCGAGAATGGATCCACATCACCGTTGCACATTTTTATTAAGTTCACAGTAATCTGTTCTTTAAATAAAGATAGCCTAATTAAAGACGGCGCTAATAAAGTGTGAAGGTGGATATTTAGAAATAAGATCCATTTTCGCATGACACTGCAAGTAGTCACATATTAATTCTAGCTTGCATTAGTTGCAATAATTTTATAAAGTGCGCGTGCCATTGAACGTTGAGTTATGCGATAGGTGCGAATCAAATTACACATACTTTAAGTTTAATTGCTTATACCGAACACGATTTGTAACAAAATACAAATTTGATTTATGTTTAGTTGCTTATACCGAACGCGAAAGTAAAAAAGATACTGTTTTTTTAGCTAATACATCTCTACAGGTAAAACAAATCACAATTTTTAAAAAGTACCATCTTAATAATCAATCAATTTCTAATAACACCTGACTGTGTGACGTTCATTTCAAATTATCGCAGTGCGTGACGAATATTTTCTTTATTTAGTGAATAGACACAGAGACGGTATACATACAATTAATAATGCAATATATACGTTAAACCATCACTAGATGTGTCATAATAACTCGTATACACTTTATAAGCAATATATACAATAAACGTTTTAAGTTAATTAAATAAATGTTTTACGACGCATATAAGATAACGTGATGAACGCTTTGTTTATTTTTTTAATTAAACTAAATGCAATTATATGTCTATTTAGAACCATAATTTTTACAATTTACGCCGAATATCTTAATATTTATTGTATAATATATTATGGACTAAGGGTTTGCTAAAGAAAATTTATTCAAATCGGCTTTAGCTAAGATGGATCAACATCGGAAACTTGTCTAATACATGTGTACATACCTCTTGAGTGCAGCTTCGACGTCGTACTTTCCATTACGAAATCAACACTTTTGACACACAAACTTAAGGTACGATGGAGACCATGATTTTAGGTCTGTGTCCGACATGTCATAGCACTGACGATGCGACCATTTTTTTACAGTTATGACACTGAATAGATCCATCTGAACACTGTTCTGAACACACATTAAAAGGATATTGAACCATGTTTAGAAACAATATGAACCGTTAAATCTATAAACAGTATTTGCGTGTGTCCAAGAGTATGATATAGCTGAGATCACTCAAATACTGTCAAATTCTTGCTTTAACTTATATTCTTATGGGCCCGTTTCATCAAACATCGTACGACAAATTTAGAATACGATACGAATTTCAAAGAAACATTATTTTAACAGACCGAATCATATTTTTGCTTATTTCTAGTAAAATCATTTATTTCATCATTTTCTTACCAATGGCTTATATCTTGCGGAGCTATTTATCAAAAGCTTGTATATTTTTAGTTTTTAAATTTAAGTTATAAATTAAGATTGTCGTACGATCTTTGATGAAACGGTCCCATAAAAATACAAGTTAAAGCAATAGTGAAAGAGAATGTGGGAAAATGTAGCTAGAAATGGTTTTGAACATGCATAATTGTGTCGTGTTCTGAGAAAACTGGGCATAATGCTTGTGCGTAAAGTGACACTTTCCGCCTTATCTGGATTTTCGCTAAGAAGAGACATCATTTAAACGAAACATTCCATAAAAGCGGAAATTGTCGTCCCTGATTAGCCTGTGCGGATTGAAACGGCTAATCTGGGATAACAATTTACGCACCAGCATTATGTCCAGTTTTCTCAGAACGCGAGACAATTATGTTTATGATTCATTTTATAGTTTGTTTATTTCGTTAACTACAAATTTGTATTACATTATGTCTTCCTTGAGGTTGTTGTACATAGTATAATTATGTTACAATTATAGTATTTTCTGTAAACGAACAAATCCTTTTGTATCGAATACTATGCATTAATATTGTTTTCTACCAAATGTTTTTTATAGGGATCACTTTTCCGTCGTCTGTCTCGTTAAAAAGTATTAATAGCATCAGTTTGAAACTTTATACATTAATAGACCTCATTGAGTGGGAGTGCGTCGATAAAGAACTCTTAGCATCCCGCTTTTTTAAATTATTTATAATTAATGCATAACCATTATTCTTGTATTAGTTAAGTTAAATTGTCATAATAAAATGTTGTCATGTCATTTTTCCATTTTTCTTTTTTGTGTAACGTTTTGTAAATAAAGCTTTTATTTGTTGTTATTATTATTATTAATACGGATGTTTTAGTCCGGTCTGTTTTCCAAATCGTTCTAAAACATCATTATTTTAGTAGTACAATGGTATAGTGGTATAGGAGAGGTTGAACATATGATTTTGATTAATTATGGATTTATATTATTAAACTAGTGTTTTTTTCTTATTCTCTGTACAAAGATTGATTATATGAAGATTTGCTACAGTGCATATTTATCAATGTATGTGGTTCCGTAAATAAATCGGAACTATCCACTTCCGGGTTAAGAAATTGAGATAATTTAGCGATTACATCCATAAATTTGGTAATAAAACGACAACATGATTTAACAACATACCTAATATCACCTTTTCTTCTCATGCAATGCAGTGTCAACGGCTTAAACTCGTTGATAATTGAGAAATGTTATTCGACGAGATTGTTTTTTACCCATCATCGTCCCATGTCATTTTCAAGGTCAACCGGTGTTTTGTGAACACTCGAACCGCATAAAACCCATTGAAATTAGGTTATATTACACTTCATTTTGGTTAATCGTCACCTTTACTTGATAGGACATTCGCATGGTGTGTCAAAACTTTCATTTTAGTATTTTTACTGTATATATTCAACAGTTAGATAATAAATGTACATTCCGCGCTTGTTAACCCCAGTTTAAGACTTTGAACCGCAGTTTACACTCTTGAACTCGGGTTTAAAGAATTAATGGGCAAACGGCACTTTGAACTCGGGTTCAAAATTTCTTAACTATATAATTAACTGTTAAATAATTAATGTGCATTCCGCGCCTCTTAACCGCAGTTTTAGAATTTGAACCGCAGTTTAAAGTCTCTTAACCTTACAGTTAAGAGAGGACCAATGAAATCGCGGCATTTACCTTCTATATATAGCTAATTGTGGTTTAAGCTCCGCTAATTGGTTGTCTCAGATAACAGATTTGTATCTATTTTTAGACACACTTTGAACTGCGGTTCAAACTCTTGAACTCGGGTTTAAGGATTTAATGTGCAAACGGCACTTTGAACCCGGGTTCAAAGTCTCTTAACTATATAGTTAACTGTTAAACCGTGGTTTAAGGACTTAATGTGCATTTCGCTTGCCATAGTTTAAAGTGCCGTTTGCACATTAATTCCTTAAACCCGAGTTCAAGAGTGTAAACTGCGGTTCAAAGTCTTCAACGAGTGAGATCATTTATTGAAAGAATCTACAAGATGTGCATATATTTTAATATATTATATTATCAATACGCATATTATCACGCTTGATCCGTTATTGCCCTAATTCTTCATTTCATTTAAGGTGTTGCAAAATCTTAAACACGAATCAAAACTGAAACGGACTTTTGCAGGGAGAAAGACTACTAAATGGCCTTTAAATTAATGCGTAAACTCTTTACTTTTCAACAGAGTTTTAGAATGTGGCCGCGAATAATGTTAAACCTCTTTTTGGAAACGAGACGGAAGTAAACAAAGTCGTATATACATGTCGCCAAAACATACCAAAATGTTTAACAACGAATAGCTCCAATTACGACTCAATCAATGCATTTAAAAAAACGGCCTTGAAGATGCTGTGTGCAAAATATCATCTAAAAATGTCAACTATTTATCGCGATACGCATGGTCTTCAACATCAAAGTGATGCGCTATGGGTAATGATCCGGTAATGGTAACTTGACTGTACAGTCAGTCAACCAGTTTAGAATAACCTGGCAAAAAACGTTAATTCACAAGTCCAGTCCACAATAATTTCTTTCGGGATTTAGTGTCAATGTGAGATGATGTAAAAATAAAGGGTAAAATTTATTTTGTATGATAACAGGTTAGGCCAGACGGCATATGCATTTTTTTGTCAAAAATAGCCAATTTAAGTTCCCCTTTTCGGAAAATTATTTAAAATCATTCAACTTACAGAATTAGTATTTCAAAACATTATCATGGCATTTGTTTTCAATCAGTAATTTTTGTATTTGAAAATAATAAAGCCTTCTATTTCCATATGCGCATTTCAAAACATAACTCATTCAATCAGTTCTGGTTAACTTTTTGCTGCATTTATCCCCCCCCCCCCCCCCCTGTAAGCATAATACAAAAGCTTTCTCGAATGGTCGCTGTGGTGTAATGGATATGGTGTCCGCCTAGCGACCGGGAGGTCATAGGTTCGATCCCCACCGTGGGAGCGTTCTTTAGATCTTCCCCAAAGACACCAAGTACTGGTTCTAGGCCCAGGAAACGGACTCGAGAGTGTTTATATAAGCCTTAGGCTTTCGATGCAATCGAGCTAAAATAAATAGGTTTAAACTAAAAGCTTTCTTACTAAAACTTTGTTACTTTATACCTTTACCTAATGTATACCTTAGACACTTATCATTTTGTTTTTATTGGGGCATTATGGAAAATTAAATACAAATTAATCGGAACTGCTGATTTTCCAGAGCTGATTGACAAACTGTACACTAATCCGAATCGACTGTATTTCGGTTAGGGGTATTTCTATCAGATTTATACCATAAAAGGATCACAAAGAAAATATATAAATATAACCTTTTTTTCTGCAATAACCTCACACTTTTGACGAAGTCTGCGTTGTCTGCAAAACCACTTTGAAGTTTTCTTTCTATATCTTGGAATGCTGTTTCAAACGAACGTAATAATTCACTAACTTCATCCGCCACCATCTTGATAGAAATGCGCCAGGAACAAAACAATATCACATGACGAAATTGGTTAATAATTAATGTGCAGAGACAACCAAACACCTAAAAGTCTTAACCTATTTTTCAAAGTCTTAAACTGCGGTTCAAAGTCTTAAACTGGGGTTAAGACGCGCGGAATGCACATTAATTATTTAACAGTTAACTATAGAGTTAACAGACTTTGAACCCGAGTTCAAAGTGCCGTTTGCACATTAAATCCTTAAACCCGAGTTCAAGAGTTTGAACCGCAGTTCAAAGTGTGTCTAAAAATAGATACAAATCTCTTATCTACATAATTCAGAGACAACCAATCAGCGGAGCTTAAACCACAATTAGCTATATATAGAAGGTAAATGCCGCGATTTCATTGGTCCTCTCTTAACTATAGAGTTAAGAGACTTTGAACTGCAGTTCAAACTCTTGAACTCGGGTTTAAGGATTTAATGTGCAAACGGCACTTTGAACCCGGGTTCAAAGTCTCTTAACTATATAGTTAACTGTTAAACCGTGGTTTAAGGAATTAATATGCATTTCGCTTGCCATAGAAAACTCTGTTAACTGGCGTTGTCACCCGTTGTTCAGCTTGTGTTTCAATACACATGATTTTATGACTTCGCACAATAGAATTAAATAAATGTGCTATAAATTCCGATATAAATATCCTCTTTACCAAAAACGGATATAAGAATAACACATAATAGAATTATAAAATAAATGTATGTGAAGATATATGAAATCGACCATCCGTAATAATAAAGGCCCGAGTTAGGCTTTTTTATACGCTTTGAACACGGCTTTGTCTGAAACTGAATTATTTCTTTATTAATAATTCTTATATAAGTCTCATGTTAAATTAAGGTAATAAACGAATCTATAGCCTTAAATAAACGTTGTGGTTGTAACGTTAATAGTTCCGAATACATCAATAAGCTCACTTCTTAAATATTGACAGCCGAATGAAGCTCTTTTTTATAAGTACATATGATCCTTTTATTATTATTTTTTCATTATTTAAACTCAGGATTAAGTATGTGTTTCAATACGCATTTGCCTAAAACGTTATTATTTCTTGTTGGAAATAAGAACAGAACAGAACAGAACAGAATAGTTTATTTGACTTAAGCATATACAGCTCATCGTCGTTAACATACATATACAATAACAGCATGCGTTATAGTTAATACAAAATCTACATCATTCGAAGGAAGATCGATTCAAAAAAGAATGAAATACAACATGTTTAAGTGAGAAATAGTTGGAAATAAGGTATAAAGTATAAGTATAAAGGTGATATCAAAATCTATAGTCTATAACTTCATGCCTTCAACTCAAATATTTTCGGAGGTATTAAATAACAATACTTTGTGAGAGTTTAGGTGGAGTTAGACTATTTAAAAGTATATATCTGCCTTTGCCTCAAACTTTATTCCTTCTATATAAATACGTCGGAAATACGTATCAGTATAAAGGTAATATTACAATGTACAGAACTAAGATATTTTTTTATTTATTCAAACTTGAAGTGTCTCCTAGATATTCGTTAGCGAATCTTTGAAACATTTCAGACCGATGCAGATTTTCTTATTAATAAGTACGTAACCGCCTTTTCCTAAAACGTAATTGTTTCTTTATAAATACTTCTGATTTACGCATCATTTTAAAGGTAATATAAAAGAAATAAACGACTAAGAACACTTTTTTGTATTTAAAAGTGAATAGTCTCGGACATTTTCATAAGCGAATATGTGTAACATTTCCGACTGATGAAGATTTTCTTAGTGAAAAGTACATATCCGCTATTGCCCTCAATTTTACTATTTCTTAATTAACATTTCGTGTTTGAATATAAATTAAGAGATAATATACAAAGCTATAGGCGAAAATAAATTTAGCGATTTTTAACTGAAGTAGTTCAGAAGATAATTAAAGATTTCAGGCTGCAATCAAATGTTCCGGCGATGTTTTCTATATTTTCCTTAACTGATCAATTTCTTTATTAAAATTTCCATAAAAAGTGTAAATTTTAGAATAAACTGTATAACAGGAAACAAATATAATGATTTTTTCTTCGCTTATTACAGATGAAACGCTTTCTCTTCGAGGGAGACAATGTCTCTATTGTGGATTAAGAGTGTTTACTGACCAGTATGCCGGTGACACCACATGCCTGCACATGTGTGGATAAGATAACAAAACAGAACAAATATTTTATTTCGCTTAAGCATATTACAGCTCATCGTGATAATTAAGAATAAGCATGCATGCATGAAAATTATTCGTAATCAATGTATTAATAATCAAAGCACAGATAAGTAATAACATATTTGCAGGATACAATACAAAATATATCAAAATGTTAACTAATTAACCAACTTCAGCATAAAGTGACATCGAATTTGCAAAAAGGGAATTCATCGCCCGTGTAGCTTTGCCATATAGTGTTTTCGTGGCAGGAATAAATGAGACCCCACTTGACATAACAATACCAAGGTAGTTGAAATTGCTAACTATTTCAATAAATTTTTTGTGTGCAGGTCCATTTGGATTTTTTTAAGCGCGCCCCATTTTCGGAAAACCATTATTTTTTGTTTGGTCATTATTAACAGTTAGATTCTATTCATCGCGCGTCACTTTCCGACTTGACTGAAAATTCGGGACCGCGAGAATCGACGGGAACTCGCGATGCCACGAATCTTTGTTTATTAAAAGAACTTTGAACAGACGGACGGACGGACTGACGGACGGGCAACGCCAATTCTACATCCCTCTGCCTTTAACGTGAAATAAAAAAAAAATTAATGATCAGAATACACACACATTTTGAATGGTCATTTAATTGAATTCCGCGCTTATACCGCTTATTAATGTATTAGTTATAATGTTGCTTCAAATTAATAACAGTATACGAACAAAGGTAATGTTACGATTTGAATGTGTACATTATTTCACATATATAATACGCTAAATAGGCTGTGTGTGACGCCGACCCTAATTAAAACCCCGGGCCAAAACTATGTGCAGTGCACGGGCGGTCAGCGTGCACTAGGTCGCTTCCGGGGGAGAACTCTTGTTTGTCCGAAAGGGGCCCTTAAAGGTGAATACCCACTCACAGGTAAAATGATGCATACTACGCTAAATAGGCTGTGTGTGACGCCGACCCTAAACTACCGGTTAATAAGATGTTTATTAGGCTATAATGGGTAAAAAGCATGCAGGTTTCAGCCTATGTAATTGACTTGTTAAGTAGGCTAAATATACTGAAGAAGCTACTAAATAGCCTAAACCGGATGTTTTTTCGTGATTTATTTGATATACTTGCTAATTGGCCTAAACAGGCTTAACGGTCTGATACAAATGCTAAATAGAGCGAATGTTTCTGCCCATTTAATATTCTTATTTTATATGCTAAACAGGTTCAAATGGCTGCTTTATAGGCTAATATGGGCTTAATAGGTTGTATATTTCAATCGACGTACTAAAAGTGCTAAATAGGCTGAACAGGCTATTACATAGGCTAAAAAAGCTTAATAGGATGTTATAATCTTGCTAAATGGGCTAAGCAGGCTGAAAAGGCTGTTAAATAGGCTAATAGGATGTATGTTTCAACCTATGTACTAAATAGGCTAAACAGGCTAAATAGGCAAACTTCACACACGTTCGTACAGAGCAAAATCGGTGTCAGAAGCGTATACGTAAAATGGCATGATTTTAAAATTCTCTTACTTAGTCGGATTTCTTTAGGAGTGTACATAAGTTTATATAAACATTCTAGGAAAACAACACTACATAGAATTTCTCTCGTTAGATTTCTCGCATGATTTTAATGAACCTGATTCTAGTTTGGTGGATTATTTTCAATGTTTTTTAGGGTTTTTTAGAGTGTTCGCTGGCTTATTCTGCTGAAATCAAATCGAGAGCATATGTGAATTAAATATTGAGAGGAATAATTGTATTCACCAGACAATGAAATACTGCAACTGTGCACATGTTGAATATGTTATTCAACTTTTTTTATTGTTATTGTATTAAGTTTGGGTATTTCCAGATATTAATATATTTGTAAGTTAATATACACTTTGAGACACTTCTAACGCATCACTTAATCATATCAATATAGCTCCCGTAATTTTGATCGGATTGTGTTGAATTTTGGACCAAGAATAATTCAACACATATCTGATAAATCCTGAATATTTAATTGAAATTGAAAATCAACAAAATGTAAAGCTTAACAAATTAAAAACGCCACTTCAAAAGTCACATTCGCAGACTCGTACAACGTAAAATAATAACAATGTGAAAATAAAACGCATAAACTTACACGTCTTAATAACTGACCGGCTTGCAACATGCCGATTGAGCAATTTCGCTCGTGAATATTCATACGAGCCATAATGTTTTTCTTAAATTAATGTTATGTTGTTCTTGTGTAAAAACTTACATAGAATTATGAAATTGAAATTAAATTGGAATAAAATGTATATCGCCTTTTACTGCACTTTTCCGGAACACTTTTAAAACTTACATATCTAAGTAATGAGTAAATATTTTTATTTAAAATTGCACATGTGATCATTTGACTATAGTATGTGCAAGCTTACAATAAAATCATTCATCCGTGACGATCGGACACTTTAGCAAGTGGGAAAGGTAGCCTGTAAAATGTAAAGTGCGCGATTGCGCTCCCGAATATTC
Source organism: Dreissena polymorpha (assembly GCF_020536995.1). Lineage (NCBI taxonomy): Eukaryota > Metazoa > Mollusca > Bivalvia > Myida > Dreissenidae > Dreissena > Dreissena polymorpha. The sequence continues at coordinate 110,231,978 of NC_068357.1, read as the reverse complement.
ATACGAGCTATATTGTTTTGTAAATTAATTTTATGTTTTCCTTATGTAAGAACCCACCTCAAATAATTAAATTGAAATAAAACTAGAATAAAATCGCGTTTCAACATTTTCACGTGCAAAAATATAGAACCACACCTACGCCACGTGCTGAAGCGTCCAATCGTCACGGATGAATGATTTTATTGTAAGCTTGCATAGAATGTAGTCAAATGATCGTATGTAAAATGTTAAATCAATATCTTTACTCGTAACTGAGATATTCAAGATTGAAAAGAAATGCGTTAGAAGTGTCTCCAAGTGTATTCATTGATATAAAACAGCAAAAAGCAGACGCACATCATTTAACACGAATATTTATATTACTATAAGACAATACATCCATGAGACAAAAATGTTGATTTTTCTATCTTATTTGGATATATCTGATCTCAATAATTTAGCTAAAATAATACTTGATTAATACTCTTGAAAACAACGCATATTTAGCGTAATAACGTCGACAAAGATTTAATCAGGTGTTTTTACAAGAAACAGAATTTCAACTAAAAAACTGTTAAATTGTTATGACCCGTTTTAAAAGCAAAAATATGTTTTTATTTAGCTTGTTGATGTGTGGAGATTCTTCTAATAAGTTGTTTTGGGCTGACAAATAAATTATATGTTCCTTTTTAATGATTTTAAATGATTGCTTCCCCTGTATGTTCATATCATTAAAGTTTTGATAACATCTTTAAATGTCGCATTTAAAATGACAATAACTACGGTTATATAAACGGTACGATAATTTTAATACCTTGAGATAACAATCCCGGATTTGCTGTCGACGTCAAATATATGTATAAGCTTGGTCTGTAGGTAATACTTTATTTAATTGAAGGTTATATTTATCTGATTGTGTCTATCCGTTAATGCTCTCTTGAGCATGGTTAATCATTGAAATGGAAAACTATCCTAAATCGTTAATCGTTTGCAATGCGTCAACATTTGCACAAAATGATGCGATACAGAATTCATATATCATTTATTCTATATCAAATTAACCAGTTCGCGATTTCACGATCGAATAAGAAAAAAAAACTATTTTTTTACCGGAATGCAAATGGATAGCAATGTATTAATGTCCACCAATAACTGTTGCAAATTTCGGAAATAATAAGCTACATAATTGTTTCTCTAGCGGTACTTTCTTAACGGCGTTTAAATAAAGTGTGTAATAAATATGTTTTCGACATCAAATCAAGAACTTATATCAACAACGTATAAACACATAATCATGATGTAATAACCACATCAGTGGCTTTATAAAGAAACTGACTTTCAACAACGAAAAAATTGGTAAAGCTTTAATAGCGCAAACAACTTTAAATGAGCGTAGTTGTTTTGTGGCGGACAATACTTTTCATGTTTCTTTTTAACGGAGCGGAGATGTCAAGAAGCCCGGTAGTGGTTGTACGCATCATTACTGTTTTGATACAATCTTAATATAATGTCTAACTTTAAATGAAATATTCCGACTTTGATTCTTTTCTGTCGACGTCGTAAACACGTAGAAGCTTCAAATATATTTAATCACTCATTTAATTGAAGGTTATATAAAACTTGCTATACGTTTGAGCGCTCCTGAGCTCGGAGGACAATTTACATGGGAAATTTCGTTGCTTTTTCATAATGTTTAAATATTTTTGGGAAATGATGCAATACATGCTTCATATTTAATTTATTTTTTATCAAACTGACACAGTTTGTGTTTTCGCGATTGTCAAATTAAATTAAATTTTAGAAAATGCAAACGTACAATTGTGTATTTAAACCACAAATTATGTATGGCTAGTTTGCGAATTATAAGTTTGATATTTTTTTACCTATTTGCACTTCCTTAAAGGCGGTTGAATTATATTTCGCATATAAGACGCAGGAATGATAACTTTGTCGTCTCGTCAATTAATGTTCTTCCATCATTCACGGAGTAATTGACTTGCGTTTGACAGGGTATGTTGTATCTGATGATGCCATACATATAACTGGTTGTAATTGTCGTCACCAAAAGCACATATGTAATAATTTAACGATCACCTAACATTGTATTCAGGATATACCTAGCCTTACACACTTCAATACTTTTGACCGTTAAACCTGTGTACATAGCCTTCCAAACGTGTATATCCGTTAGGGCGTGGGACATGTGTATGTGTATATTTATATTAATTTTGATGCATCAATATTTAAATCTGAAACCATTGAAACGCAAAGAAAATGCTTGCACCACTTTAAATACTGTAAATTTCGTTGATAAATATGTTTTTATATATTAATCATCGTGGTAAAAAAACACAAGTCAAGCGTTTAGAACATTAGAAATGGTATGCATGTTTAAAACATGCAATTGAAAATAAACAGGATGTATTCTTCCAAAAATAAAGCATATCTTTTATCCGTCAATTCTACATATTGCGTTTAATTTTCCGTAAATAACCAGTGTGTGTAAAAAGTAAGTATGTCAGATCATTTTCTTGAGTGACATGGTAATTTGCGTTTTAATATGCGTAAATCTGCATGGTCAACGTTGTCACAACAGAAGCATGTCGAATTCAACGCATGTGTCGATGAAACAGCTGTTTGTGTATCTAAATAAAATAAAATTAGGCTTGCATACTACACTATATGTTTTATAATTTCGGACGCCCTTTAAGTTTAAGACATACAACTATATTCATCCGTAGATAAATTTTATGAATAAATTAAAATTGTATTTATTTGTGTTGTTATATACATCTATTTTCAATATACAATAAAAACAAATTGAGATTAAAAAAGTTAAGTCTTATAAAATAGTATTTGCATATATTTATGTTTTCTAAATTACTACTATGTTTTCACTATACTATAAAAGCGAAAGGATACACTTTTTACAAAATTTGTCTCGCATTTAGTTGCAAAATATGACCGTTTTAAGAAGGTAGCATTGAAAAAATTTCACGAAAGTTTCTAAATAGCTATAGAACAATGGAAACAATGGACGATACATGCAATTTAAGTTTCGTTGTTTTAAGCGAGCCATTCTCTTACACTGATCAATATAGCACCCTTTAGGAGATGAAAGAAGACCACTATCGCTTCCTGTAAATCGATCACCGTTTTTATTATCCGGCTAATACAAAAAGCATACCATGGTTTCATGTTTTTTTATTCTTAGAACTTTGTTTAGGAAATTTATCCAAAAAAGGCAGTTGAATAAAAACTCATTTGTTGTTTTATGACAATAATTTTCTGTGAAATGTTGCTAACTTGACCTTGTATATGTATATAGCTTTGTATTTATTTAACTTAAGGTAGTGCATATCCTTCCTAACTTTAGATTGAGATTTTGTAAATAAGTGTAAAAATGTATTGGCTTTAAACCAAAATATGAATAAAGCACACAAATATAGAATGTCAAAAATGTGTTTATGTTATTCTATCCGTCTTAAGCTTTAAAATGATATATAGTTTGACCATATTGTACCACATTGAATGAAGAAAAACGAAAGCGAAAAAAAGTTTTAATGAATTTTATCCCCTCCCCCATGAACCTTAAGTATAGAGATACATCGGCTGTTTGGCCGTAATTCAAATCATGCCTTGTCGTTACAATCAAGATATATAAAAGATATTTGTTATCATATGGGTGAAGTCCCATTCTTATAACGCAGTTAGGGGATACAAATTGCAATATCATTTTCTTGGCTTCATACTTTCCATTAGGATCCATCTTGGCTTTATTTCGAACATCCGAAAAGGCATACAAGTATCTCTCAGCCGGTGTTACAGTTAACACAAATTTGCGTGAAGGTTATATTACACTAATTCCGATTCTCATAGCCCATTATAAAACTGACAACTTTCACAGCATTTTTCTTGCCTTTTCGACGTATCAATTTTTTCGAACCTGGTATCATTTTAAAGATGGATCTGTCATCTTCCAATAATTGCAATCAAAAACATACCGTCTCGCAACTTCTAAGAAAGTAAATCGCTGTCGAATGAACCCACCGTAGAAAAACGTGTTTCGGAATCCTAATTTCGACAAAAGCCCCACACAATAGAAAACACACCCTCAAAAGTTTATCTTTTAAGTTAGCTTCCAATCCAAGGCATCAAAGTACTCCAGACACATACAGGATATTACAAATAACCACAAAATACATGTCTCACATTGTTAAATGGCTTATATTCAAGAAGAGAAAAGGAACTCTTTAGAAATAGGCACTACTTTCGAATGCACCACGGAGGGATACACAATGATTTAGTGTAATGTAACCTTTAAGGGAACTCAACCTTGTCCTATCTTTTTCAAACTTTCTCCGCATGAGATTTGAACTATTTCTAAAATGAATATGCAATTTCAGTGCATTCGGATGGGGGTAAAGGCCTTAAAATGGCCATTTGAAGCGGTGACTAAATTGGCCGCAGTCAAGTCGGAATGCATGATTTTTAGTCTAAGTGAAGACAGCTGATTTTGTGTCTCTAATTATTGTTACGCGTAACTTTTATGGCAAAAACTGGTATCATTGCATGCGAAATTCACCAATATATCAGCAAAATGCCCAAATACATGTATTGATTGTGAATCAGTGTACTTTTCTTGATGAAAAAGGAGACTTTTTGTTAATTTTAAGCACTTTTTTCAATAAAAAACTCACTGACAGCATATAAAATCATGTTTTTTCAAGAAAATTGTTAATAAAAGCTTCACTTACAATCTAAGCATACACATTGCAATTACAAAAATTAATGCTATTATGATGAGAGGCATAATGTGCAGCTTTCAAGCCGATACAAGCCTGCTACCCAAAATTAACACTTAAAAAGGCGCAAATCGCTCCTTCAACAGCTTACGACACAAAGTGACACTTGTTGCGCATCCAGATAGTCTCTCTCATAAAAATAAGTCCTGTTAGCAACATTTTGTTAGGTATTCTCTTTAAAATCCAGTGTTGAAGGCATAAGTTTTGCAAAAATGCCCACATTCACCATGCAAAAGAGCATGTTTGCTAAGGAATTCCTACGCGAGCGGCCACACTAATGTCGTGGCAGGAAAGTCATTTGGGTGTGATTCCTCTGTAGTTCAGTGTACATTCATTCCACTACCTGGGGATGAGTATCAGGATCAATTTTCCCAGCTTGGTGAAGTGTTGACCTTTCAGGATGTTGATGGATCGTCCACAAGCGCTGCACCACTGAGGCCTCTGTTCAGGACACAGAGTCGGATTGAGGTGTACACAAACCCGCAGTCAGGCAAGGATCATCCAGACCTTTAATAAAATAAAATGTTTAGGCCCATGAAACTGGCAATTATGTTCAACACTGAGATAAGGAAACACATAGAGGAGACATCATGCCATGGCTTTCTCATTATTGACACGGCAAACTCGAGCAGCTGGGTACTTGGCTCTAAACAAAAACAGGAATGCTCCATCAATGTGAGCAAGATGGCATGTCAGAGTTAAAAAGAGCAAACACACATACAAAAGAGATATAAAGGAAATAAGAAATTAAATGCCAGAAGTAATTTTAAGTATTGTTTTTCTGTCTGCAAGGGTTGCTGTGGAAATAGTGCTTAACGCTTAGTTTGGCCTGTAGGGGTTCTGCTAGCAAGAACAAATCGAAGTCATATCTGGCCGCGAACTGTAAGCTTGAGATAACCATATCTGATGAAGTACTGCTTTAAGAATGCATTCTAATTGTACTTGAACCAGATCGCATTGACAGCACAAGGCTTCAGACCCCCCAAAAGTGTGAGGCTTTCAATAATGCTTACCTGATACCAGACCGCATTGCCCAAGACAGTGACTTTCTCCCGGAACTGCACAGGCCGCATCCGCAGCACAATCCTTAAGCTCAATCATGGTCTGGCTGACTCTGAAATAGTGAAATCTGAATTTACAGATGCTCATTTGTCTAAAGGTTATGAGTTTTTTGCCTATCTTATTAAAAGCAAACACAATGATATGCTAAAGAAGACATGTGCATTTCTGAAAAGACATACAGCTGCCCGATACTTGACTAGGAAAAGGCGCTATGGTCTTCACTCTGAAATTCATTACTCTAAGGGCTTAACAGAACCAAAGCCAGATCTTACAGCTACATGGCCCCACCTACAGCTAAATATGCTTTATAGGTTGAAAATAAAGTAATTTGTCTGAAGAACTAGTGCTATTAACTCATCAGCTATGTTGCTCCACTGGCCGCAATTCTGTAAACATAGTGTATATATGGAAATACCTAGTCTACCTCATGCTCCGCACCACTACGTCCACTGTAAATACACAGCTAAGTTAGTACTTTAACGAACAAACTGAAATTCATGTGTTAATTAAACAATCAGTATGATGACTCACATTGAAATCATGTCCAGTGCACCACTCAGAGCAAGACAGCTAGCGGATTGTTGACCATCTGCGGCTCAATGACAAATGGTCAGGCATACAAACAAAGAGAAAAATGGAATAAATGAGTTGCATGCATGTAGTTTGGCATATTTTTCATCTTACTCTCCACCTGAAACTTCAATCTATGGACATAATAATATTTACATTTAAGATTTGTTGGAAATGTTACCCTTACTTGTCCATACCAGGTCCCCCACCCATCCGGAACAGTCCAAAACCACCTTAAACATCCATTTGAACCAAAATATTGACATCTCTCATCTATTTTAGCACCCAAATCATCAAAACATTCATTAAAATTCATTTTCTACTTGTCTCGCTTGCAGACGAATCCATGTGACCTTGACATTGCAGTAAATGTGCTTTTTAAAGGTTATGTTACACTAATTCCGATTCCCATAGGGTCCCATTATAAAACTGACAACTTACACAGCATTTTTTTTGCCTTTTCGACGTATCAATTTTTCCGAACCTGGTATCATTTTAAAGATGGATCTGTCATCTTCCAATAATTGCAATCAAAAACATACCGTCTCGCAACTTCTAAGAAAGTAAATCGCTGTCGAATGAACCCACCGCAGAAAAACGTGTTTCGGAATCCTAATTTCGACAAAAGCCCCACACAATAGAAAACACACCCTCAAAAGTTCATCTTTTAAGTTAGCTTTCAATCCAAGGCATCAAAGTACTCCAGACACATACAGGATATTACAAAAAACCACAAAAGACATGTCTCACATTGTTAAATGGCTTATATTCAAGAAGAGAAAAGGAACTCTTTAGAAATAGGCACTACTTTCGAATGGACCACGGAGAGATACACAATGATTTAGTGTAATGTAACCTGAAATAAACTGACAAAAATACGAACGTTCACATAACACGGTTGTGGCGCATAAGGAAGTTGAAAAACGGAAAAGGAACCCAATCTTCGATTGAGTCAATGATCAACTTGGTTGATACATTGCAGTTGACATAATTGTTATATTTAACTAGTTGTGCGCATTGTTGCGGGCGAGACATAGACATAGCCATAATGAGGATAGTAAATACGTGCAGGAGGAACAGAATACTTGCCTCGTTGATTCTGGCGTTTGTTGTCTGCGGCATGATGTACGCCAAGCTGATACACGGTAAGTGTTTATGCCGAGTATCATTTTTAGCTCATCTATTTTTTGAAAAAAAAATTATGAGCTATTGTCATCACCTTGGCGTCGGCGTCGGCGTCGGCGTCGGCGTTGGCGTTGGCGTCGGCGTCCGGTTAAGATTTGCGTTTAGGTCCACTTTTCTCAGAAAGTATCAATGCTATTGCATTCAAACTTGGTACACTTACTTACTATCATGAGGGGACTGGGCAGGCAAAGTTAGATAACTCTGGCTTGCATTTTGACAGAATTATGTGCCCTTTTTATACTTAGAAAATTGAAAATTTTGGTTAAGTTTTGCGTTTAGGTCCACTTTTCTCAGAAAGTATCAATGCTATTGCATTCAAACTTGGTACACTTACTTACTATCATAAGGGGACTGGGCAGGCAAAGTTAGATAACTCTGGCGTGCATTTTGACAGAATTATGTGCCCTTTTTATACTTAGAAAATTGAAAATTTTGGTTAAGTTTTGTGTTTAGGTCCATTTTATTTTTTAAGTATCAAAGCTATTGATTTCATACTTGCAACACTTACTAACTATCATAAGGGGACTGTGCAGGCAAAGTAATGTAACTCTGACTGGCATTTTGACAGAATTATGTGCCCTTTTTATACTTAGAAAATTGAAAATTTGGTTAAGTTTTGTGTTTAGGTCCACTTTATTCCCACAGTATCAAAGCTATTACTTTCATACTTGCAACACTTATTAACTATCATTAGGGGACTGTGCAGGAAAAGTTATGCAACTCTGACTGGCATTTGGACGGAATTATGGGCCCTTTATACTTAAAAAATTGAAAATTTGGTTAAGTTTTGTGTTTTGGTCCACTTTACCCCTAAAGTATCATAGATACTGCTTTCATACTTGGAACACTCGCAAACTATCATAAGGGTACAGTAAAAGGACAAGTTGCATAACTCTGGTTGTCATTTTTACGGAAATATGGCCCTTTTTTGACTGAGTAACTTTGAATATATGGTTAAATTTTGTGTTTCGATCCACTTTACTTCTTAAGTATCAAGGCTATTGCTTTCAAACTGTAAATACTTTCATGATATCATGAGGTTACTGTACCTGGCAAGTTGAATTTTACCTTGACCTTTGAATGACCTTGACTCTCAAGGTCAAATTATTAAATTTTGCTAAAATTGCCATAACTTCTTTATTTATGATAAGATTTGATTGATACTTTGACAAAACTACTCTTACCTGACATACCACAATAGACTCCACCCAAACCATCCCGTGTGCCCTCCCCCCCCCCTCCCCCCCCCCCCCCTAATTTTTTTTTTAAGATCATCTCACAAATAACCACCACACCCTCACACTATACCCCCCACCCCACCCCCAAATTTGTTTTTTGAAACGGTTAAAAAACACAAATATTTATTTTTATTATTTTATGTTTGAAATACCGTCCAACCATCGCACCCAAGAACTCCCCCCCCCCCCCACCCAACCCCCCTCCCCCACCCGAATCCCCCCCTAAAAAATTTTTTTTAAGATCATCTCACAAATTACCACCACACCCTCACACTATACCCCCCCACCCCCAATTTTTTATTTTTTTTTGAAACGGTTAAAAAACACAAATATATATTTTTATTATTTTATGTTTGAAATAACGTCCAACCATCGCACCCAAGAATCCCCCCACTCCCCCCCCCACCCCCCCGATTTTTTTTTTCGTTTTTTTTCGCATTTTTGTAAGATAATGTAATAAATTCCACACCCCCACACTATACACCCCTCTTCACTCCACCCCTCCCTCCTTTGAGAGTCCCTTCACCTTTAAAAAGAAAATAGATGAGCGGTCTGCACCCGCAAGGCGGTGCTCTTGTTATTTTTATTTTTCACACATAGAATTTCAGTACAAAAACAAACAATACGGTCGCCTTCTTTACATGTTTACGTCTCCAAACTTTTATTAGGATATGCGATGAAATACAGGTGTGTTCCAATCTCTATTTTACATTTCTTTTGGTTATTGTTTTTTTTGTTGTTTAAAGTTAATTAGGCGACCGTAAGCGAATGTAAGCGAATGTAGCAAACATTGCAAACCTCAAAATGAAAACGAATTGATTTTACAATGTCCATGTAGACCTGTATATACACGTTAGATCAAGCAACGGCGTTTTAATCCATCGTCTTTGATATAAATGTACCCAACTGGTAAATGTCAAAAGTAACGTCGTTTATTCATGATTTAATATGAAACAGGTAGATTTTGAATACGATTAATGAACCATTGGTATTATGATTTAGAACATCTATTCACGCATAGAGCTCCTGGATAGCGTCTTTATTTCTGTCACGATTTCGGTTTTTTTTTGCTTCGATTATCTACCGATTGACTCTTTCAAACATTCTCAAACATGTCATGAAATTTTATTAAAAAGAAACAAGAACACTTTAATACCTGCATATATAAAAAATAAATACTATATCGATAAAAAATGAACGCGATTATAAGATTTACCTTAACCAGAATTTAACATTTTACACGTGGAGGCAAATTCAATGCGCTTTCACCCTGTCATTCAGGCTCTTGATCCTAAACCAATGTGAATAGTAAACGTATTATACCAATTGATGTAAAGCGTTACAATCGATATAAGCTTCGCTGTTGGTGAACGGGGTTAAATCAGTCCGCACATTAGGGATTGAAAATATCGTCTAAACTGGATTTTCGCTAAGAAGATATATACTTCCTTTAAGCGGAAAAATTCAATTAAAAATTAAAGTGTCGTCCGTGATAAGCCCGTGTGGACTGCACAGGCTAATATGAGACGATGCTTCACGCACGTGCAGTATATACTGATTTTCCAGCACGAGGCTCAATATTTCTATGTCGATTGATGAGTATTCCTGAACAAAACGATATGTTTGATAATGTGAGGTTTTTCGCTATTGTATATATAATGCTAACATTCTATCGTGATCTTTGAAAATGGTAAATAGCCATTGACCATACCATTCGAATGCTTACGAATAAAGTTATACTTAACCCCGGGTGTAAAATATGTGGGTTTAATAGCGTGGAATAGCATGCTCAAAGCCATGTTTATGAACTGTTAAAGTATGTTCACATTCTTTCGTTATCAACAGACCGCTAAAATGGAATTGACTTGATATTGGAGAATAATGATTAAAATACTAGCCTCGTTCTAAAAAACTGGGCTTCATGCACGTGGGTAAACATTTCGTCCCAGATTAGCATGTGCAGTCCGCACAAGCTAATCAGAAAAAATACTGTCCGTATTTGTGACATTTTTCGTTAGACGTAAGTTTTTTTCTAAATGATAATCCAGTAAGCACAAGCTTATCTGGGGCGATACTTTACTCACATGCATCCAACCCAGGTTTCTAAGAGCGCGGCTCGGTTAATCAACATCTCCTGGTCTTTATCATGCGGGGCTTTCATCTAACTCATTCTAACGTCCTCGTAATTTAATTCTAACGCATCTTTAAATCGCTGTTGATGGAGCGATACACAAACGCAAATGAAACATAATTTCTTAATTCATTTACTTCTTCATTACAGCACTTTATCCACCTGTTCTACCATACTTCCACCTTGAAGTTCCATATTTTGAACCGGAAGTGAAAGACGATTTTCCTACATCAACTTCCGCTCCCAGAATCCCCCATATCATCCACCAGACGTACAAATCTGAGGAAATACCAAGTGATTTTGTAAAAAATGTACAATCCTTTGTGCACTTTAATCGAAACTGGACGTACATGTTTTGGACAGATGCGACAGCCAGGCAATTGATAGAGGCAAGGTATCCAGCCTTTCTAGTGTTGTGGGATAATTACAGAAGCAACATCAACAAGGCGGACGCTCTCAGGTACTTTGTTCTGTATGAATTTGGCGGAATTTATGCTGATCTTGACTTTGAATGCCTCCGAGCTCTTGACCCCGTGACCCGGAAGTACGCCGCAATTTTCCCATTGGAACCTTTTGAACACAGCGCATTCAGGTTGAAAATCCCTTTTCTTTTGAACAACGCTATCATGATGTCTAGACCACGACATCCGTTCTTGAAGTTCATGATTGACAATCTAATAGCCTTTCAAATGCAGTTGGAACAACTTGACGTAGCGGGACCTAGTTTTGTAACAACAAACTTCGTATTATACTACAAACTCAAGGGGAATGACCTGTACAAATTAAATTCCACGCCAGACGGAATGTTGCCGTATTTTTACGAAGGCAGTATGGATGAAACAGATGAAAATGCCGTCTATGTACCTAATACACACTTTTTCATGAACACACTTAGCACTTCCGGATTAAATGAACAATATTTTACAGACACGTGTCTCCATTTGTCTCCTGATTCGTCGACGCTTTTAAAACGAGGCTGCAACGAGCTTCGTCGACGGAAATCGAGGGATTCCGAACGTCAGTTCCGGTTCACTTTTACTATGCATCACTGGTCGGAGACATATTCGCCTAGTTGGAAAAAAGTTTGGCACACATATACCAATATACGGTCAATAATTCCAACGAGTATGCTTCAAATATACAGTGAATAAAACTTATGTCTATGGAACGCCGTAGCTGCCTTAACATGACAACGTATATTACATGACTATATTTGTCAATACACGATGTTGATTTTACATTATATGATATTACTTTGGCATTATACGTTCATAATGAATGATAGTATGATGATAATTCACCATTATATGATGCTCCCGGTCCATTATATGATGCTCAAGGTCCATTACATGATACTCACTGTACATTATATAGTGAGTGTCCATTATATGATGCTCATTGCACATTATATGATGATTAGTTCCCATTATATGCTGCTCACTGTATATTATATGATGCTCAATCGCGATTATATGACACTCATTGGCCATTATATGATGCTCACTGTTCATAATGTGATGCTCACTCTCCATTATATGATGCTCACTGTTCATTATGTGATGCTCACTCTCCATTATATGATGCTCACTGTTCATTATATGACACTCATTGGCCATTATATGATGCTCAATGTTCATTATGTGATGCTCACTCTCCATTATATGATGCTCACTGTTCATTATATGACACTCATTGGCCATTATATGATGCTCACTGTTCATTATGTGATGCTCACTCTCCATTATGTGATGCTCACTCTTCATTATATGATGCTCACTGTTCACTATATGATGCTCACTCTTCATTATATGATGCTCACTGTTCACTTTATGTGACCAAAGCTGGAAAAATCAGTATTGTGTTAAAAAAATCACATTTTGACTTTTTGGCAATTTTAGATTCTCTAAACATTGTAGTTCACAAAAATGATATAGATTTTTTATTTATCACATTCAAATCTAATTTTATGACCTTCCAAAGTGACCAACCCTTCATTTTACTGTCACGAAAAGTTATCATATAATTAAAAAAAACAAAAACATTTTTCAAACAACAAGCAAACTGTTTTATTAAAACAATAATCTTACTTAATTCAAATACATAATTATAATGCAATAAACTGACAAAAGCCTTATGGACATTTAAAATGTACCATTTGTATTGCTATGGTAACTGATCTACATGTTAATAAAATCACCAGAGCACCCAATCACGCCTTTTATAAATATATGAATTGTATTATCAATTAAGTGTTTGTTTAAAGGCAAACACAATACTATTTGCACTGTTTTTGTAACTAGTTAAACAAAAACAATCAATAATTGTTTGTTTTATGAACAATTTCTTTTTTAATTCAGTAACATGCGTATTCAAGTATAATGTAACCTCAAACAGCATTGAAACGTGTTGGTTGAAAGTACACTTTGATACTAAATGTTTCAGTAAATGTAATACTCATTATTAATCATTATTTCTGATATTGTAAAATAGACCTAATAAACAATACTTTATACATGTCAATTGTTTGTTTTTGTTACTATGGAAACAATGAAGCAAACAAACAAAATTATAGGATTTTCATGGTCAAACATAAATAAATACAATATTCACATTGATTTTTTTCCCAGTTTTTCGGAAAGGCAGTCTGTGTCCATTAGGTGAAAACACTTGCAAAGTAACATTGAAAAGTTGATTTTTGTTTTGTAAATATGAGATTCAAAAAGCTTGAAAACAAGCTTGTGCAATTAGAACAAGACTATTGTATTGAACACTTTAAAACCTGTATCAACTGACAGATTTAACACTCATATACATGTACATGTATTAGCTTTCCTCCCTCAGAATAGAGGATTTTTGCACTGTTTGGGAGATAATATATCACCCAATACCTTGGCCAAAATAAACGCTGATACATGATGTATGTAATTGTTGTGGCATGATCAGAGAATATCAGATGTGTCTCTTAATGCATCTTCTGTTTTTTGGGGGCAAAGTCTGTTTTTTGACGCTCACCAGTAGCGGGTTTCGGACATGTAAAGTTTTTGGCTTCATCTGTCCGACAGAATTCACGAATGTGTTCAAATAGTACCACTGACGGTCCAGATCAAGCCCTTTTGCAAACATTTCTTTTGGCAGGTCGTCACATCTCACATTAACATTCACTTTCGAGACCTTCCTGACAGTGATTCTGACTATTAATGAGTCACTAAATTCCCTGCACTCCACAACACCCGGATGATCCGCTGACACATGGAATTGGTGAAATTTGGTGACATTCTTTATGGGTTGAAACAATGTCGAAAGATAATCCTTCCAATCCTAGAACACAACAGGATTGGAAGTGTCCCCCACAAGCTGGGGAGTGTTGTGGCCCGACCATTACGATTACCCCACAGAAGCTGCAACATCAGACGTTTTTGCATTGAAGTTTCTGTATCAAGTTTGTCATTTTATAATGAAACAAATGCAAAATATAGTTTCCCTATTATCAAATTATTATTTTGTTGTTGTTGTTGTTGTTGTTGTTGTACCGGTAATACAAAACTACAAAGTTTGAAGGATAAATTTGCATGGGAGTTTGTTTGCCCTATAAAGAATTTCATACCAATAAAATAGCTGAAACTACTAAAATAAATATTTATTATCCTGTTACAAGACATAAAGTACCTACACACTATTTTTAATTGATGTATTTTTATTATTTTCATTATATTTTATTACATGGCAGAACTATACAACTGAATAGACTTATGGAAATGCAAACAAGGTTTATCAAGAATGATCATACAGGTTACATACACCATACTGTGATAAGGAATTTACCTCCACTAAGACTTCCAGATGCCAAAGTGCCAACCTGGTGTAAACTTCGTATGTCCTAAAGCTTAGTGTGATGTTTCTGTGTAAACCTAAAATGTTAAAAAATAAGTTTTAAAAAAGGTCAGGCTACAATTTAGAATATGTATGTTTGTAGTATTTGACTGACTTTAAAAAACAATTTGACCCATTTCTAATTAAAGAGATTTATCCTTTTGGGATTGATATCAGAGTAAAAAAAGTAAATTTTAACATTTTCACTACGTATCAAAACAATTTTGTAATTGCATTACTGCAAACAACTATTTTTAATAACGGGTTTAGCTAAATTCTTTCTCAACACTGAAAAAAGCTATCAGAAACACAATAACTAAGGGCTTGTTATTACCTACAAGAACTCTCCACAGAAGGTACCAGATGACTATGTAGTTTTTATTTTGGCCGCAACAGTTGTCACAATGGAAGTGAGCATGCTGCTCGCCAAGACCGTATGTTTTGAGATGGGGTGAACCTGGCTGACCACAGCATTTGCACCTTTACCATGTGACTGGCTTTCGTCTGCGAGGTAAAACACCTGCTTTGCTGTGAAACAGAAGACTAATAAATAAACTGTAATAACTTACTTGAGATACCCAAATAGTTCCTTTTTTCCAATTAATTAAAAGGTGGTTTGAAACATTTAGATAATGCATGGTAACTGTCTTATGATAAAAGATTGCTATTAGACGAGAATGATATCCTCCACATGCAAACACAGACACGCACGCACACAGACAACAATAAAAAGTAAATAATGAGTAGTTGCTAACATTTTCATCATCTTTTAACACATAAATACAAATCTTGAGTAGTAGGGTGAGAAGTTTCACAATCAAGATTATTTACATTAGATAAATCATTTAAAAACGAATGTCCTGATCTTGTGAAATTTCATATGGAAAAGTGCTGGTGTTACTAAATTGAGACATGCTATTTAAAGGTCAAATTTAAATCTGCCACTATTTCATGTAAACAATTCAGTTGCTATCGTACAATTTACTTCCTTGTCAAACTTGCGAGTCGCGAAAATTAATTACAAAGCCAGAATTAACATATATCTTTCACTTACCTATTTTATTCTTGTGACACTTTCATTTCCGAACCTTCTTCGATCGAAAACATCCATCATTACACGATGTCACGTTGATTTACAGTGTTAAGGTAGCGCACCCCTAATGGGCACTTTTCCAAATATAATTTAATTAATTATTTTCCTTATCAGCATCATTTCACTGAACTACATGCAATTTTGTAGGTAGGCTTTTCATGCTTTTCAAAAAAATATACCGATTTTTTCAAAACCACCCTCACGCTCGGCTTTTGTCCAGTTTATTTTCACCCCTGGGGTATTTAAAAGTTCCATAATTAATTCAAATTTCCAAATATGGGCATGCAGTTGGTGTGTACAGATGCAGTAAAGGTGTTTAAAATTTAAACAAGGTGAAATAAGTATTTTTTTACAGACATTTATTTTTTACAAATTTTTATCTATGGGATAGCGTCATGTATGTGATTTCAGCCAAGTAAAAATTGGGTCGGTTAAAAACAAAGTGTCATACAATTCAAAATAGTATCATTTAAGTTATATTTTAAACTAATTTTTTATAGAAACACTATATTCAGCAAAAATACCAGGAAATTGACAGATTTACCGTTTACTTTTTGAAATAAAAATAAACATGCAATATGCATCATTCGTATTTTCAGCAGTAAATTACCCAATTTAGCCATAACGTTGTTTTGATTTTAAAAATTGAAGGATGTGCATACAATTTTCAACATATTTAACAATAAACATAGCTTATATGCTATATTAAATCAAATTACGTTAAAAAAGAAATAAAACGCGTCGCAAAAAGTATGCGATGTCGGCAGGATTCGAACCTGCGCGGGATGATCCCAATATATTTCTAGTATATCGCCTTTACCACTCGGCCACAACAACTTCACATCAGCGCAACCTTAAATTAGATATCCATAAGTATACATGTAAAACGGCTCGTCGATCTTTGAAGAAATCGCGAAATCGTATTTTCAGATGATAATTGGATCAAAGTCAATATTTATAGTGAAAATAATGTATTCCTAATGAATTAGGTAAACACATATCAAAATTCGAAGTTTGAAAAAAATAAAATGCATCTCTTGGAAATAACTGATCATTGAAGATCGGCAATGATCGTAAAATAAATCACGGGAAATCATTAGAGGTGCGCTACCTTAAATAGCCATTGACAATCTACACTACGAGACAGGTGGCGCTACATGTAGGGTGTTTACGTCACGTGACCGATATCGGCGACATTTCCACTATGCTTAAAATAACCCAGGCTCTACTGGTATTTTCTGTTGCACACGGTCGGGTAAAATTAATTTTCGCGGGAATCCCCTTAACCATTGGTTAAGATTAACCAATCAAAATGATTGTAACATATTGACCTTCATTACGCAGGAAATCCGCAGACGGTTCAATGGTCGGAGCTTCTTGAAAATTTAGTTCGAAATCTGTGTTTACAAATATCTCCAAAACTAGTGAACATTTTTTCAACGGGTAATTTGCATTTATTCCATGAACCCCTCTTCTCTTGATTTATATTAATTTGTTTACATGTTATGTGTATGTTAGCCCGCATTTAGTCCGAAAGTAGACAGGGGTTTTTCAGCACTGTCTGCGCCTCCGGAAAACGGAGGCACTCCCAAAGCAAACGGACCCGATCCCAAACCGAAATTATAAAAAAAATCCCAATTTCCAAAAAAACAAATAAAAAAACTTTTTTTTTTATTTATTGTTTTCAGAATGAAGTGTCTTACAACTTGTGTGACTAACCAGTGTTTGTTTTGTTAAAAAATATCTGCTATAAGGTTTTGAATGTTCAGTTCTTATCTCAAAGTGTAACTGTAACTGAAAAACAAAACTGCAGTACTTGAATAAACGTTGAACATGCCCAATATTTATATAAAGAAGACAAAATAACAAATAAACACAAATGTATTTGTTAAACTTCTAAATTATTTAAGCATGATATATTCACAATTTTTTCCCAACTGAGCCGTTTCATCGAAGCAAAAATTCCCAAAATTGCCAATTTTGTCGATAAAAAATTCCCAATACGTTCAGACTCCTTTTCCAAAAATGGCAGAAAGACCCCTGGTAGATGACCTCCATTCCCGTTTTTAGGATTCCCCGAAATGGCGTTGTGGTAGAAATATTGCCAAAATGAAAAACACTCGTTCGATATTTTATGATATTTTCAGTTCGATGCTTGATAAAATAACTTGATATATATCAGAAGCAAAAATGTTTGTTAGGTACATAACTCGAAATTAAGTATATTTGATAGGAAAAAAAATAATTTCAATGTTTGTTTACTCATTTTACATTGTGAATATGTGGGCGGGGTGTTGAAGATTAATCAAAAACACGAATGTTAAGATGTGGTGTTATCAAACTGACTATTTTGTATTTGTTTTATACATTTTAGATGATTGAAAACAAATCCAACACCAATCATAAACATAAACAGCCATGAATTTAATATCGACATACTACTTTAAAGTAAGCAAGAAATTAAAATTTACTGTTCAGTTTTTGCAGTTCATCATGTCACTTTTTTTACTGTAATTTGTAAAGGCATGTTTTGTTTGATGATTCTGGTGTCATTTCTTTAGATATCGAGTTTACAACGTACGGGTCCATACTACCAATACAATTCATAAAATCAAATCAATATTTTTTTATTGTCGGTATGATATATAAAATTTTATAAACATAAGCTATAAAGAGCTATTGACTGACTTAATAGCTTTTGACCACAGTAGAACGCTAAACCTATTGAAGCATCCTGCTTAGGTGTCTTCATATCATATTTAATTGACTCAAACTTTATCATTCTGTGGACAAAACATGCTTTGCGAAAAATCTTTCTGATTTGTACATTTAATGAATGCTGCAAGATACAAAACTGTTCCTTTCATGATATTAAATATAGAGATAAGTCTATAGTACATACCATCTAAATCAAAATTAATAATTATCCCAACGTTTTTCGGAAAAAAAGTGGGGATATTGTGTTGATGTGCGTCTGTCCGTCCGTCCGTCCGTCCTGGCCACCTGCTCCTCATACACTATAAGTACTAGAACCTTGAAACTTACATACTTGGTAGCTATAAGAAGAGGTACGACGGTGACATTGACGGAATTTTTATCTGACCCCTGGGTCAAAAGTTATGGGGGTTGGGGCGGGGCCTGGTCAGAGATTTTCACTCATTTTTGTATGTTATTTTACATTAATTTCTTCATTTCTGCACCGATCTACTTCAAATTGATACTGACCCTCTTTTATGACAATAAGGTCAATCTCAACTACGCATGGCCCCATTACCAACCCTGTGGCTCCCCGGCTACATAGGTCACGCCCACCCAAAATTGCCTTTTACTATAATTTCATTTCTACACCGATTCACTTCAAATTGATACTGAACCTCTCTTATGACAATACGGTCAATCTCAGCTATGCATAGCCCCATTACCAACCCTAGGGCATCCCGTCCACATAGGCCACGCCCACCCAAAATTGCCATTTACTATAATTTCTTCATTTCTACACCGATTCACTTCAAATTGATACTGAACCTCTCTTATGACAATACGGTCAATCTCAGCTATGCATGGCCCCATTACCAACCCTGGGGCGCCCCGCCCACATAGGCCACGCCCACATAGGCCACGCCCACTCAAAATTGCCTTTTACTATAATTTCTTCATTTCTACACCGATTCACTTCAAATTCATACTGAACCTCTCTTATGACTATACAGTTAATCTCAACTATGCATGGCCCCATTACCAACCCTGGGGCGCCCCGCCAACATAGGCCACGCCCACCCAAAATTGCCTTTTACTATAATTTCTTCATTTCTACACCGATTCACTTCAAATTGATACTGAACCTCTTTTATGACAATACGGTCAATCTCAACTATGCATGGCGACATTACCAACCCTAGGGCGCCCCGCCCACATAGGCCACGCCCACCCAAAATTGCCTTTTACTAAAATGTCTTCATTTCTACACCGATTTACTTCAAATTAATACTGAACATCTCTTAAGACAATACGATCAATCTCAACAATGTAAGGCCCCATTACCAACCCTAGGGCGCCCCGCCCATAATAGGCCACACCCTCACAAAATTGTCTTTTACTATAATTTCTTAATTTCTACACCAATTCACTTCTAATTGATACTGAACTTCTCTTATGACAATACGGTCAATCTCAATTATGTATGGCCCCATTACCAACCCTGGGGCGCCCCGCCCATAATAGGCCACACCCACATAGGCCACGCCCAACCAAAATTGCCTTTTACTATAATTTCTTCATTTGTACACCGATTCACATCAAATTGATACTGAACCTCTTTTCTGACAATACAGTCAATCTCAACTATGCATGGCGCCATTACCAACCCTGGACGCCCCGCCCAAATAGGCCACGCCTACCCAAAATTGCCTTTTACTAAAATGTCTTCATTTCTACACCGATTTACTTCAAATTAATACTGAACATCTCTTAAGACAATACGATCAATCTCAACAATGTAAGGCCCCATTACCAACCCTAGGGCGCCCCGCCCATAATAGGCCACACCCTCACAAAATTGTCTTTTACTATAATTTCTTAATTTCTACACCAATTCACTTCTAATTGATACTGAACTTCTCTTATGACAATACGGTCAATCTCAATTATGTATGGCCCCATTACCAACCCTGGGGCGCCCCGCCCATAATAGGCCACACCCACATAGGCCACGCCCAACCAAAATTGCCTTTTACTATAATTTCTTCATTTGTACACCGATTCACATCAAATTGATACTGAACCTCTTTTCTGACAATACAGTCAATCTCAACTATGCATGGCGCCATTACCAACCCTGGACGCCCCGCCCAAATAGGCCACGCCTACCCAAAATTGCCTTTTACTATAAGTTTTTCATTTCTACACCGATTTACTTCAAATTGATACTGAACATCTCTTATGACAATGCGGTCAATCTCAACTATGTATGGCCCCTTTACCAACCCTGGGGCGCCCCGCCCATAATAGGCCACACCCACCCAAAATTGTCTTTTACTATAATTTCTTTATTTCTCCACCGATTCACTTCTAATTGATACTGAACTTTTCTTATGACAATACGGTCAATCTCAACTATGCATGGATCCATTACCAACCATGGGGAACCCGTGGGTCAAAAATGCGGCGTGGTGATACGCGTCGGCCTCTGCCGCGCCATTTCTAGTATTAATTTTATTTTTATGTAACTGATAATGAGAATTGCCAATTGGTATTGATTGATGGAAAGTTTAACATAAGCATGAAGCCATAATTATTGTTCAATTAAATATTCCTTAAAAGTACTATAATATAACTATTTTAGTAGGACTTGTAATTGCTGGTTGTACATAACTTCCCAAATCTACGTTTTATAAAACTTCCTATATAAGTGGAAAAGAAGGCCACACTTCCAGTTTTCAATACTTCAAAGCAAGCCAAATAAAACAAGCTTTACATATTTCCTGATTTATTAATATGTTTCTCACAATAATAGTTTACTATAAACTCTACAGACATTCGAAATGGTTTGCTTCATCAAGGTCATTAATAATACATTTTGCTTTATGATAAATAATAAAGTGTGGTGTAGGCTGGCAGTAATTGACATTTTTCATTTCTCGATACTAAAAGTGATGTAAGAACTATAGTTTATGAGCCGTGCTCTGTGATAAAGGGGTTTAATGCATGTTCTTAAATGTCGTCCCATATTAGCCTGTGCAGTCAACAGAGGCTAATCAGGGACGACGCTTTCCGCTTTTATGATATTTTCTGTTTTTATGCCCCCGAAGGAGGGCATATAGTGATCGGACTGTCCGTCAGTCTGTCAGTCCGTCACACGTTGCGTTTAGGACTTTAGGTTTCGAAAAATGCTCATAACTTCTATGTCGCTTCAGATAGCAATTTCATATTTGGCACGCATGTGTATATGGTCACGGCCTTTCCATACGTACACAAATTTTGACCTCTGTGACCTTGACCTTGAACGTAGGGTCCGCATTTAGGTTGCAAAATCTGTGTTTAGGTTTTGAAAAAAGCTCATAACTTCTAACAAGTGTTTATAGGGGCATAAGTCATCCTATGTTGACAGCTCTTGTTAAAAAGTATCTTCTAAGCAAAAATCCAGTTTTAATAGACAGAAAGCGTTGTTCCTGATTGCACAGTCTTATCTTGGTTGGATGCCATTTTACAGAAATGCAATAAACCCCCTTTCACAGAGCATTCAAATCATTTTAAGCAATCAATAAATAAAAAAATGCCAGTTTTTTTCATAGTGTCTGTTTAATGACAGTTAGCTGACCTGATCTTTTCAATTTGTTCATTCTTACGTTAGCACTACAATAACTAAAGTTTTCGTTGGTTGTTGTTTTATGTTCCATAACCAAACCATTATATTTAGCTTGATTAGTGTTCTAATATAAAATCATTATTTGCTTTATGTCATAATGATACAGGTTTCAATCTTGTTATTATTTACGGTCTTGAACTCTTATTTCATGCAAATTTTCTCATTTAAAACTATTCCTTTCAGGCTGTGATTATTATTCAATAATTCAAGTTAAATTGCTTTAAATTTAACCGTCAGTGTACCAGTTATGAAAAAATCAGAAATATAGGAATAAATTGTCAGTTTTTAGCTGCACTATTATATATGAAACATATATAGTGGAGCTATCCTACTCACCCCGTCGTCGGCGTTAGCGTCTGCGTTAGCGTTAGCGTCTGCGTTAGCGTGCAAATGTTAAAGTTTTCGTACTACCCCATTTATTATCCCCACGTTTTTCGGAAAAAAGTGGGGATATTGTGGTGATGTGCGTCTGTCCGTCCGTCCTGGCCACCTGCTCCTCATACATTATTAGCACTAATACCTTGAAACTTACAAACATGGTAGCTATGAGCATATGTGCGACGGTGACAGTGACGGAACTTTGATCTGACCCCTGGGTCAAAAGTTATGGGGGTTGGGGCGGGGCCGGGTCAGAGATTTTCACTCATTTTTGTATGTTATTTTACATTAACTTCTTCATTCTGCACCGATTTACTTCAAATTGATACTGAGCCTCTCTTATGACAATACTGTCAATTTTAACTATGCATGGCCCCATTACCAACCCTGGGGCGCCACGGCCACATAGGCCGCGCCCACCCAAAATTGCCATATACGTTAGTTTCCTTATTTCTACACCGATTCACTTCATATTGATACTGAACCTCTCTTATGACAATACGGTCAATCTCAGCTATGCATGGCCCCATTACCAACCCTAGGGCACCCCGCCCACATAGGTCACGCCCACCCAAAATTGCCTTTTACTATAATTTCTTCATTTCTACACTGATTCACTTCAAATTGATACTGAACCTCTCTTATGACAATACGGTCAATCACAGCTATGCATGGCCCCATTACCAACCCTGGGGCGCCCCGCCCACATAGGCCATGCCCACCCAAAATTGCCTTTTACTATAATTTCTTCATTTCAACACCGATTCATTTCAAATTGATACTAAACCTCTTTTATGACAATACAGTCAATCTCAACTATGCATGGCGCCATTACCAACCCTGGGGCGCCCCGCCCACATAGGCCACGCCCACCCAAAATTGCCTTTTACTATAAATTCTTCATTTCTACACCGATTTACTTCAAATTGATACTGAACATCTCTTATGACAATACATTAAATCTCAGCTATGCATGGCCCCATTACCAATCCTGGGGCGCCCCGCCCACATAGGCCACGCCCACCCAAAATTGCCTTTTACTATAATTTCTTCATTTCTACACAGATTTACTTTTAATTGATAATGAACCTCTCTTATGACAATACAGTTAATCTCAACTATGCATGGCCCCATTCCCAACCCTGGGGTGCCCCGCCCACATAGGCCACGCCCACCCAAAATTACCTTTTACTATAATTTCTTCATTTCTACACCGATTCACTTCAAATTGATACTGAACCTCTTTTATGACAATACAGTCAATCTCAACTATGCATGGCGCCTTTACCAACCCTGGGGCGCCCCGCCCACATAGGCCACGCCCATCCAATATTGCCTTTTACTGTAATTTCGTCATTTCTACACCGATTCACTTCAAATTGATACTGAACCTCTCTTATGACAATACGGTCAATCTCAGCTATGCATGGCGCCATTACCAACCCTGGGGCGCCCCGCCCACATAGGCCACGCCCACCCAAAATTGCCTTTTACTATAATTTCTTTATTTCTACCCGATTCACTTCAAATTGATACTGAACTTCTCTTATGACAATACGGTTAATCTCAACTATGCATGGCCCCATTACCAACCCTGGGGCACCCCTGGGTCAAACATGTGACGGTATACGCGTCGGCCTCTGCCGCCCCAGTTCTAGTTTTCATTGTCCCTTGACATATTGCTTTCATTATTTGCATACTTGTTTACCAACATCACCCCAACCTATAAACAAGAGCAGACAACTCTATCAAGCATTTTGTCATAATTATTGCCCATTTTATACTAAGAATATGCATATTATTGATAAATCTATGTTAAAGTTTGCGTACTACCCCAAATATTTCTTATATCCTTTGACATATTGCTTTTAGCAGACCCACGATGACAAAAGCCTTCATGACAGGCACCCAGCGCTATGGTGTCCCATCAAGAGTCCGGAGCGACCATGGACTGGAGAATACCGGGGTTGGGGCGTTTATGACAGCGCATCGTGGACCTCGTCGGGGTTCTTTCATCACGGGAAGGAGCGTTCACAATCAGCGGATTGAACGCATGTGGCATGACCTGTTTACCAGTGCAACAATCGTGTTTCACAGCTTGTTTACATATCTTGAGGAGTCTGGACAGTTGGATTTGGCAAATCCAGTGTACATGTGGTTCCTTCATCACGTGTTTGTGCCTCGTGTCCAGCGAGCATTAGACATATTTCGCGAGGGCTGGAACTTGCACAGGTTGAGTGGTGAAAGATGTAGAACCCCCACACAGTTCTACATTGAGGGCATGAGGTGCATCGACGCCATGGTGTTCCGTGCTCCGGAGGAAACCATCCAAGACCATGACGAATATGGCATTGATGATGAGGTCGAGGTAGCTCCCCGAGAAGACATGACCATCAATGTGTCAAATGTAGACTGTCCTCTGAACGAGCAGGACTTCACAAGACAAGAACAAACTGTGAACATTGACAGTGATCACCAGGTTGTGGATTGTTTCTTGGCATGTGTTGAGTTCTGCAATTCTGTGTTGTGACCAAGATATGATAAACATGAAACTGTGTGCATGCATGTCAGATAAAGATGTTTATATACTCATGTCGTGTTTCAGCTATTGTGGCCTAAAGTAAAATAACTTAATAAGCTTGACATTTTGTACAAAATTTAGGTTCTTACAAGTGGAAATTAAATAGATGTTTCTATTTCCCGAAACTTCAAATTATTGAAATAGTTTATGTTTCAAGAAAATCTTTTCATTCAGTAGAAAAAAAAACCATGGCTGACAGAAAATTTGTTAAAAATGTAAAAAATTTACAAAAAAATATAACAAAATATAGGAATAAAAGAGAACTGGATATAATTATCTGTCCATTTTATGAGTTAGTTGGGATATAGATACATGTATGCATAATAAACATCCTTTTATGAAAATAATTGATATAATAAGTGTCAAAAGGTAGCGTAAAAAGAGTCTCGAACATGGTCAGTTTTATTTAAAAGATTCAAGGACTATAATGTACACAAACATGTTTGTCATTGAATACTATGGCTTTAAAATCAATGTTCAAAGTTTTAGATCTATATTTTTCATTATTTTATGCACGATTAAAACCAAAGCAGGAAGAAAAATAATTTCTGTTGAAATATTTGACAGTTTATTGTAGATATTGTTAAGAATTAATAAATACATAAATGTGACTGTTGGGACATGTTAAATTGCATTAAGACCATTATTTTGTGTGTATTTATGCATATTTTACACTACAATGTAGTAAAATTAAAACAACAGATGTTTGGGAATTATTCGGACCACAAAGTAATAACTTTTCGGCCCATAAAAAATATGTGATCAGTGTATAGTACATCAGCCGTGACTGTTGCGACAAAAAGTTTCTAAAGTTAGTATGATGAATTTATAAATCTGAAAGGTCAAAGACCAGTTTTTTTCTCTCAATGGCTGTTCAATGAACACAATGACATGCATACTCATGTTTAAGGTGATGTTAAAGCAGACAAAGAGGCACTTTAAACAGCCGTGACTGTTGGAACAAAAACCGTGACTGTTGGGACACATATTCCATGCAATGTTCAGTTGATACTTGTCAGCATATAAGTTTGACTGAAAAATGTATACCTGTGCTAGGGTCTTGAGAATAAGTGAAACAGTGAGAATTAGAAGAGACATGCCGCCTTTATTGTTAATTTCATGCAATATGTAATGAAGGTATGAAAATGCTCTTTTAGACTCAACTGAGTACATTTTAAAAAAGAGGGCCTGAAAGGCCCAAAGTCGCTCACCTGAGATTAAAAGGAACTGACCTGTGCTGTACAGCCCAAGATGTCATTAGAACAAAATGTTCTTACCAACTTTCTTGACTAGTGAACACCCTGTTAGCCACGTTTTTCCAACAGACCAGAAAGATTTTCATACACATCCGAGAAATCATTTAAGCAAATATACTGACAAAGTTTCATGAAGATTAATAAGTCCATATCAGGAAAACTGACCCGCCCATTGGTGGTCATGTATTTCAAGCAACTGGAACCAATTTCGAACTTTTTCAAAATATCACTGGGACAAATCTTTTGACAAAGTTTCATGATGATCGTACAATAAATATTGCTTCTAGAGTGTTTACAGGGTTAACTATAGCCATATAAGGCAAAATGCCACGCCCCCTTGGCGGCCATGTTTTTCTACCAACCGCAACCATTTTCGAACTCATCCAAGATATCATTGGACAAATAATCTGACCAAGTTTCATGATGATCGGACAATGAATGAGGCATCTAGAGTGTTAACAAGGTTTTACTAAAGCATGATTTATAGCCATATTAGGAAAAATGCCCTCCCCCTGGTGGCCATGTTTTTTAAGCAACCGAAACCATTTTCAAACTCATCCAAGATATTATTAGGACAAATCTTCTGACCAAGTTTCATGAAGATAGGAAAATAAATGTGGCCTCTAGAGTGTTAACAAGATTTAACTAAAGCGATTTAAGGAAAAATGCCCCGCCCCCTGGCGGCCATGTTTTTCAACCCACCAGCATCATTTTTTAACTTGTCCATGATATTATTAGGATAAATCTTCTGACCAAGTTTTATGAAGATCGGAAAATAAATGTGGCCTCTAGAGTGTTAACAAGATTTTACTATAGCCATATAAAGAAAGATTCCCCGCCCCTTGGCAGCCATGTTTCTCAAGCAAACGTAACTATTTTCGAACTCATACAAGATATAATTTAGACCAATCTTCTGACCAAATTTAATGAAGATTGGACAATAAATGTGGCCTCTAGAGTGTTCACAAGGTTTTACTTTAGCCCTATATAGCCATATTTGAAAAAATGCCCCGCCCCCGGCAGCCATGTTTTTCAAGCAAACGTAACCCTTTTCGAACTCATCCAAGATATCATTAAGACCAATCTTCTGACCAAATTTCATGAAGATTGGACAATAAATGTGGCCTCTTGAGTGTTAACAAGGTTTTTCTATAGACATAAAAAGAGAACTGCCCCGCCCCCTGGTGGCAATGTTTTTGCACCGATCTGGACCATTTTCGAACGCATCCGAGATATCAATAAAACCAATGTTTTGACCAAGTTTCATGATGTTGGGAAAAATTGTGACTTCTAGCGTGTTCACAAGGTTTCTCTATAGCCATATAAGAAATACTGCCCCGCCCCTTGGTGGCCATGTTTTTGCAATGGACCGGCACCATTTTTAAACTCAACCAACATATCATTTTGACAAACATTTTGACAAAGTTACATGAAGATTGGGCATCAAATGTGACTTCTACAGAGTTCACAAGGTTTTTCTTTTTTTGCACCTAGTGATCTACTTTTTGATCCAGCATGACCCAGTTTCGAACTCAGTCGGGTATCAATGAGACAAATGTTCTGACCAAATTTCATGATGATCAGACAATAAATGTGGCCTCTAGAGTGTTCACAAGGTAAAATGTTGACGACGGACGACGCACGATGGACAAAAGGCGATCACAAAAGCCCACCATGAGCACGTTGTGCTCAGGTGAGCTAAAAACACCTTAAATTAGCAAATGCTTGTTTTTTTCTCTTGAAAAAGACTTTCTGAGAAAGATAGATAGTCTTGCTACAGTATAAATAAAAACATAATTTAATATGATACTATAATATTTTGTACAAGCACTTCTTATTTACCAAAAAATAAATAACACACTAAAATGGATTTTTTTGCAAGTTTAGGCAACTTTTAAGTTTTCTAATTTCCAAGCGAGTCGGCCAATTAATCTGAAATTTTCAACACAGAAAGAGTTAAACCTATTAAAATGAAAACATAATTAAATATATAATTGTAAAAAGAAACTCTTCTTAAACATGTTGTCTGTCCGTTAAACATTTCACACTTAATACTATAGTTCTTTCAAACAATATGATATATGTTTGTATGAAGTTGATATCTTTATACTCAATGTATGCTTCGGTCAGTTTGATGGACAGAAAGATACACACATACAGTACAGCTCACGCAAAACCAACAAATTCTTCTGTTAACGTATTTTCGCCGCGTATTTACTCGGCATGATGCCGAGGCACTCGGCAAAATTTCGCGGAGTGACGCCGCGTCTGTTTTTTCCTCGGCATCGATTCGCGGAGTAACGCCGCGTAGATGCGGCGATTCGCCGAGTATAACTATTTACAAATATTGATTGTATACTAATCTATAACACATGTTATCGAAATATAGAAACATACACAGAAAATACGCTGTGCGATTGTTAACATTTCTCTATATCTGCATACATTTAATTAAATTATCAATCGGACGTCATCTTTCAAAACAATTTAGTGTATGTCGATAACTAGATCTATATTGAGTTAAAGTTAACACAGTTAAATCCCGTAGATTATTTCGGAAACGAGACTTGCTTTAAACGTCTGTCATGTCGCCAAAATTGTTGCTCAATAATTTAAGAAAATAAATGTAGTATTAGATACACATTTTACAACATGTACATGATTCTAGGCTTGTTATTCTTTAGCAAGGCAACCAAAATTCTAAAGATGGCTGCCAGTGCAGCAACCATCTGCGAAAAAAGAGAGACATATTGTTGTTGCTTTGTCTAAGTTATCTCTATAACATTAATATGAGGATAAACAGTGCACCCACATCTCAACCTGTGCTTTGCGACACACTCTTTATAAATTTGAATGGGTTGTGTGCATTTCAAACTTGCGGTATAAAAAGCTATAACATACTTTTGAAAACTAAGATTATGCAATAGCGAACAACTTCAGTGCCTTCAGCGATTTGATATAATGTTTTATTTGACCGTACGATTATTAAACCTTTAGCATAACATATTTTTATAAATCTTAAACTTGTAAAAATTCCAAAGTATGTATGTTATGTTCAAATACCCGTTATAAAATAAAAATGGAGCTTGCACTCTGGTATATATTGTTGGGACGCATTGGCCATGGCATGTATTACTAGTATGTTTTTGTCTATTGTTGAAGATCGTGTACCTTAAATAAGATGAACGGGAGGGCTTGTGCGCTTGATATTTCGTTTATGTTAATACACCCAATATTTATAAGACCCATGGCGAACGCCTCATAAGTTTAAATTGTACTTGTGAAATCTGATACGGCTTTGGAAAATCCCGGTCTGTTGCAATCGATACCCCTGCAAAGCTTGTTTTTGTATATGATAAAATAGGTTTGCAAGTACGTCCTTTTATTTTGGGCTTGCTGTCTTAAGATTTTGTGAAATGGGAAGAACATATTTGCAATGCCAATTATTTTCAATGAATAACCTAAGTCGGTCATACATAGCTGATATCTTATTAACTACTTTTATGTATAAAACGTCCGTGTGTAACGCAAATGCTTGATATATATTTGTTATTCAAATTTTCGGAACTGGACATACCGATCGTTAAACTGATACTAGATTTGCACACTCTTAAATAAAGAAAAAAAAATTCCCCTACAAGCTGGCCATTATTTACGTTATTGATAATACACTTAAAGTTTTTAGATGTGTATTTATATTCTTTTCCTACGAGACATGGTTTACTGGGATATACACGTAATAGGATGAGTTATTTTATTAAGTGCGATCAGTTATCATTTTCTGTTTGAAACAAGCATCATAAAATCGATTAATTGTATAATAGAAACACATAACATATTTTTATTATATATATTTATAGTTTTGAATTCATGTTGCATTTTATTATGTTTGTTTTTTTAATAAAAAAGTGTATATCCTATGTACTGCAAATGACATTAAGTCTCGTCTTATTATCTACCATGTTGTACTTTATATAATCGTCTTTTCCATAAACTCATTATAAGTATTATGGATATGTGAATAATAAAGCACAAAAATATAGTACCACATATAAATGGGGGACACACCTTCATATATTGGCAATACACCTCATTCGTTTTCTTATTTCATTCAAAAGTGTAAGCTCCCTTTAACAGGCCTACTTTTATTCCCGCATCATATTACAAGCTTAATGTTTACAGCACACAGCGGTAACATGTTACGAAACTGAAACTAAATTGCATGTTAAAACCCTCTTAAAAATGCAATAATTTATGTCAAGGCCTCAATTTCATTGTGGAAAAGTATACCGTACTTAAGCATGGCTTACGTGCATGTTAGCGCTGAAAACATGACAGTGCGCCGTTAGTTTTCAAACAAACATTTGAATACGTATTGTATCTTTGCAATCTGATACAACGCCCGGGAATGGCGGTCTGATAAAATCAATATCCCAGCCAAGCCTGCTCTACATTAATATATTTTGCATACCATCAGGCTGAATATAGTTTCTTAATTGTCCATGACAACAGGAAGATAAGTATCGAATGTGTAGAATTTCCAACGACTAACCAAGAGAGTATTAACACTTAAGAACAATTAAACAGGTGCATGCCATGGTGGTCTGATGTGTCATTATGCAAGGATATTTAATACGTGTTTCTTCCGATCATATTATTTTCCTGCCATTGTAAATGTTTTGCAATATGCATTGTATTATACATCAAGCCTTTTCAGACAACTATTTGTATGATCAAGAATAAGGAACATTCATGAACAACACGCTTTACATTGTAAAGATCTTTAATCCTGTTACGTGCAAACGCCTATGCGCCAAAGTGTGGTTTTCAGTAGTTATGTGAATCACATTATATTACATGTTAACTTGTATAAACAGCCATTGTATTTAAGTAGGTCATGGTTGAATTGATTGCTGAATATTTGCTTGGAGAGGCTTCTTAAGTTACAGGCGCGATTACGTAAATTGATTATTTAAGTCTAAAATAGTGTTCAGGTGATCATTTTCGTCGTAATTTTAAAGCTTTTTGGTAATGCGATCATTTTAAGTGTGTCAGTTAGAGCAGGTATAAATACCAAATGTTTCAATGCATATTTTGCCAAAAATCATGATAAAGGTTTACCACTGAAAACTTCACGTATAATTGCCTTCGATACGTATATGTAAGGCAAACGTATAATGGTGTTACGATTACAACCTTTTGGAAGGAACACGCAAGGAATTTTGTAAGAATAATGTAATGACAGTGTTCTTATTTTCTTAACGTAATGTTCAACACATGAATTTGCGGGGTACAGAATTCGCGCTATTTCGATTGCCAATGTGCTTCTGCGGTCTTTATCTTTAATACCCAGTCCATGTGAAGAAAAGCTACTTATTTTTAATCAGAACACTCGTTTAACCCTTTCCCTATCAGCAAAGTGGAAATGGCTATGTGCAAACAGCATAAAACCAGAACAGTCTGCGAGTAACTCGCAGTCTGTTCAGGTTTAATACTGTTTGCTGCTCATCAGTATCTAATGTTTGTAGATGAAGGCTTAAGAACTTGAATCGAGTAAGAAAGGTCTTAAATTAATTATAACTTTCCAAGGGACTTCAAATGCGTGAAAATACGTATCTAAGTGGTAAAGGGTTAAATTGATTATGCTTGTTCGATGTACATGTATACACGTCAGTTCTAATGTTTAGCGGTCCACTTCTACATCTATGTTCAAATGCGGTCGTGATATTGAACATAATCAGCATCATCATCATCATCAGCAGCATCAGCATCGGCGGCGGTGGCGGGGCGGCGGCGGCGTCGTGGTCGTCGTTGTCATTTTCATCACCATCATCATCATCATTTGCATATGATACTTCACGTGTCTGAGATATATGTGGTTCCATTAGCTGAAATACAATAATGTTCTGTGAACAGCAGTATTTGGCATACGTACGTGTTTTTTTATGCCCCCCGAAGAGTGGCATGAAGTTTTTGAACTGTCCGTCAAGCCGTCCGTCTGTCTGTCTGTCTGTCCGTAAGTCCGTCCGTCCGTCCGAACACTTTATCATTGGTCATAACTTTTGCAATATTGAAGATAGAAACTTGATATTTGGCATGCATGTGTATCTCATGGAGCTGCACATTTTGTGTGGTCAAAGGTCAAGGTCATCCTTCAAGGTCAAAGATCAAGTATATGGCTTCAAAGCGGCGCAGAAGGGGGCATTGTGTTTTTGACAAACACCTCTCTTGTTAGTTGTTCGCTTGCGAACAATTAAGATTAAGAGCTAGTTTTGCAAGTCGGTCTGCTCTTAACTACCCTAAGAACGATGACCACCGCATCTGCTTGTGCACACTGATTAGCCTGTTTATGCTTCACCACTGGTACACTGCAGACAGTGAGTGGGGTATGTAATCAATAGTGTTTAACAGCCTGTGCGACAACATTGGCCAGTTTGTCATTGAAATCTGTACATATTGGCTGCGTTCAGGGAAAACGGGGCCTTATGTATGTCCAATAAGTGGTTTCCTGTGCACACTGATTAGCCAGTGCAGTTCGCACAAGCTAATCAAGGACGACACTTTCTGATTATATGGTGTTTTTCGTTTAAAGACAGTCTCTGGTACTGGGTTGACAATTTATGCATATGCATTAAGCCCTGTTTTCCAAGAAGCTGCAGTCTGTATACAATACACTAATTGTTTCAGTAATGAAGGAACTGATACAACGTAACGGTAACGATACAGTGTGTTTAAATTATATTTTATTTAGAGGAATTGTCCGAACGTAGTTAATCTACATTTAATAAACATCATGATTTCGGAACTTGTAATCAGTTTCTATCCCAGGTAAATTATAGTTGATAAGATTGTTCGCCGAGTGACTCAGCGTCATATCACCAACAATTTCCTCGGCATCATGCCGAGGCGTGCCGCGGCGTGTCTCGGCGAACAGACACGGCGACTCGGCGACCAGATGGTCGATGCCGAGTCGACTCCGCGAACAATTGATGTCGTCAAACTCCGCGGATCGCGGAATTTGTTGGTTTTGCGTGAGCTGTACTGTATGATGGAGAAGTGATCCATATTGTGACTTTTGTCGCAGCTACTATTGTAGCCGGTGACCCAAAAATCCTACTGTTAAAATTAGTAACCAAACAATTTGTTAAGGCATATGATCTAAAAAAAGTTAATTCTTAAAATAACTTGCAATTTTTTGGGCAATGCATGTATGTATGACAATATTCCATTTAAAAAGTTCAATACAATTTATTACATCACTTTCAAATGGTTTTCTCTTTTTTTTGCCCTTGTGACCAAGTTTTTGACCCAGCATGACCCAGTTTCGAACTCTCCTTTTTAGAATAGCTAAAAATACAACACAGTTGACAGTCTCCATAACATATAGACATGTCACATAGCACAAAACATTGATGATTTAATTAAACGATCAGTGAAATACAACACAGGGTCCTCAGCCATCGGCGTCAGATGCTTGAGAGTTACACATAGTGCACATGTGTTGACCCTTTCCTCCAACCCAAACTCTATGTCAATTAGCTTGTGGAAACCCACAGCCGGGATTTCTGATGATCCCGTCATCCACATGAGGACATCATGTGGCTTCAGGGTAATCCCGTTGATGGTTGCCCCATCACCTTTCGTCGCCTGAATAAATCTTACAAACTGCTGGCCAGTTGCACGGTCAGCCTCCCGGTTGATATCCTGACGGTACTTGAAGTTAAGCAGACCTCTGATATCAGCAGCGGTGACTGGAGGCATCCCACCGCTGAAGAGACAGCACAGCTTCTCCGCCCTCACCAATGTCAGCACATTGTGAGTTCGTAGACCTGGAATGATAATATCAAGTTGATTTAATGTTACTAACAGTCATTTTATAGAGCTGTCAATCACACAGTTACATGTTTAATAACACATAGTGTCCAGACATATGCAGATGATTCATAACAAGCATGCACTTTAAACCGACCCAGTAATGAATATTATGCAATTTAAAAAATAAATCAAACACACATCTGATATATTGGCACTAAAGGCAGATAAATCAAAATGTTTGATTAAAAATGTTTGATAAATACATGAAAGCTTTTAGGTGTTTACCAGCACCAATTTCAAAAATGTGTATGTTTAATTTAAATTCACTTGTTAAAATGTGTGTTTAATTTGAATTAAAATCAATCATTTATTGACAAGCCAGCTTACAAAAACATCTTATTACATTTGGAGGAGCTTTGTTACTCGATATAATAATTATATCTCATTACCTTCAATGAACTGGTCCAGTTCATCTCTGCAATCCAGGACCATGTTGCTCACAAGGGCGGACTGCAGAAGGGGGATGTGGTCTTTTTTTAATGAGTTACACGGGAGGATGAAGCCTGCTGCCTCTCGCTGGTCGTAAATGCTGAAATACAGCTCTTGTAACTCTCTGTCTGATGAGGCATGTGTCTTCTGAAATTATACGTCTTTATTATATGATCTATTTTTGCAAAAATCTTGACTCAGATGGACTGCGTTTAACTCATTTCAGCACAAATAAATAAATTTTCATCAAGAATTTACTACTTCAAATTGTTATCATCTATTTATCAAATTATGTTCAGCTATATTGCTATTACTCATGCAAATAATATTTGCTATTTGGCTAGGGTGTGTGAGGTTAGTAAACTGTGTAACATTGCTCAGGGTTTTTCATTACATTTTATACATTTCTGTCACTGGTTGTAGTTCAGGATCTAAATTTCCAGTTCAAAAGTATTTGTTTTGGTCGGTACAACTGCTTGCTGAGTTCCCGCCAAAACAGATACTCGAGGCCTGGAAATTCTTGTCTGAGTCAACAACTAATGATATTTTATTTTTTCTTGCATAAATATTTAACAAGTAGTAAAATGGAATGATTTACAGCTGAAATGGAATATTTTAAATAGTTTTTATTATGGACACTTATTCTTAGAAGCGTGGTTATATGACATCATGAAGAGAAAGTGACAAAACACCATGACATTAATTTCGAGAACAATGTTCTGAGGTCATTTTAATGTTTTAATTGCTTACGAGTCATCTTCCATCCCCCTGTGCCAGACAGGTTTTCCCAGCATGAATGAAGGCAGTGGAATTCTCAATCAGATATGCAAGAATCATAGGTCTAACACATATTATAATATTTACCTTTTCAAGTGTTTCTACCATCTCTGGATTGAGGTCATTTGGATTCACACAATTGGTTCTGATGTCGAGGATATTCTTGACCACACAGTCAGCAAACACAGGCAGACCTGGACCGTCTTGGAGAATGGACAGAGCCACCAGCTGGCCAAGGTAGAAAAAGGTGTTTTTCTCACGCTCCACATAGTTCTTCCTGAATGAGAGGCGCCCAGGAGAACCTGAAACACAAAAAAACGAATAATAAATTTGAATACAAATAAGGGCATGTACTCATCATAGTTGTCTATAATTTCTGAAAATGTCCCCTTTGGTAGCACAAAATGCATCCCAGAAATAGAATTAATCACAGACCCATTTTGATTGGGTCTGTTCATGTGTGGTTATGGAGAATGCATCGCCACTAACGCCCATAAGCACCGGTTTACACGGTATTCTACATTAACAATAATGTGTACATTATTTAATTCCATATGACCAGAGAAAAAACAACTACATCATCAGGCCAAGCAATATAATTTCATTAATAATGTGACACATACTTTAATTTGCAAACTGAATTTGAGTTAAGTATTTCTTGCATTACACTTTTATGGAATTTTAACTTTTGACTTTCAATGACAGCTTGATATTTTATGCATTATTTACATGCCAACAACAAAACTGGTCTATAGGATATATACAAAGAATACGACAATGAAAATTGCTTGATCAATCGGCAGACATTATAATGTTCCTAATCTAGATGATAAGCTTTACCTGATGTCAGCGCTGAATGGCTGAACTGGTATACAAGGATGGAAAAGAATTCGCGACGGAGACCACCGAGATCAACACCCGCCTCACCGATGAACTTGATCTGGAGTTTGCTGCTGAGGTCATCTTGTGAGTACCGTATGGTGCCTAGGGCGTCTTTTATGACATGGTTTCGTCTCACCTCCAGGAGCATAGGGTCTGTAATGGGACCGGTGATGCACGTACTGGCTAGTTGTTGGAGCCGCTCTCTGGCAGTATCTGTTATACGGCTAGGTCTGCAGAAACATACTTTTTACTTAAATAATATTCAAAATCTCAAATAACGTTACATTTTGATCAAAATAGCAATTTCTATTTTTACAAGGATCTGGTAAATTTCAAAATACAACAAATCAGATATTTAATCGATTGACCATTTTTGAAACTGACCCCATCTGTTTATTAACGCTGATATCAAATAATTGTTTCACTATCGGCTATGATCGATACTGTAAATGGGCAAAAATAGAAGGATTAACAGTGACATGGTTCCACAGATGTGTAGTAGACAGGGGATATGTAAAACTAACTTTACACACATAAAAAGTAGCGGTCTTCTTATCAACAGGTCGTGTAAAGTATTTCCATACTTCCGAACCGGCTGGTGGCATTTTCAGACTTAAATTATAACCCTTTTCACAAAATAATTGTTCTGAAGTTTTCTAACAAAAATTTATATTATTTGAGAAATTTGAGTAATTGACATATTTTAATGTCTGTTCAAACTGTTATCATAGAGATTAAATTATTATTCGCTGGACAATTATAACCCTCAATCAATTGGCACCTAATTGACAAACAACAGTTTGTGCCTTTTCTTAGAGTGAGTTTAATGCATTGCGCAATTTGAGTAATTCACACATTTTTATGGCTGTTCATACTGTGATCACAAAAACTTAATTATTATTCACCAGTCAATTAAAGCCATTAATTGGCACCCCATTGACAAACAACAGTTCGGGGCCTTTCTTAGTGTGTGTATATTGCATTGTGCAATCAATGCTGATACGGGCCGTGTTATCAGTTTGACACTAAGAACTTCACAGCAAACACGTTAATCCCAAATTTAATGCATTGCGCAATTTGAGTAATTCACACATTTTTATGGCTGTTCATACTGTGATCACAAAAACTTAATTATTATTCACCAGTCAATTAAAGCCATTAATTGGCACCTCATTGACAAACAACAGTTCGGGGCCTTTCTTAGTGTGTGTATATTGCATTGTGCAATCAATGCTGATACGGGCCGTGTTATCAGTTTGACACTAAGAACTTCACAGCAAAC
Source organism: Dreissena polymorpha (assembly GCF_020536995.1). Classification (NCBI taxonomy): domain Eukaryota; kingdom Metazoa; phylum Mollusca; class Bivalvia; order Myida; family Dreissenidae; genus Dreissena; species Dreissena polymorpha. The sequence continues at coordinate 110,194,221 of NC_068357.1, read as the reverse complement.
ACGTTAATCCCAAATTTTTTAGGGTGCCAATTAGTAAGCCGCTCGCAGGTCATTAAATATTAGGGCAATAACGTTTGACCTAATTGCGAATATGCTCATATCAGTTCTGTTATTAGAATACTGACCATTCAATCGAATATTAGAATAATGGAATTATTTTGCCATCCCTAGTTTAAATTCTGGCTTGGTCTGTCCATTGCGTAGTAGCTCATACGTGAATATAATTAATCTGCTTTCTTTTAAAATTGATTGCCTAGTGTTAATTCTACAACAAGGATACGAAAAGAAAGCAGAAGAAGCCCCATAGAAAAATCGTGAATTTTAAAACAATGTCTTTAATCAAAACACTTCATTTCAAACATAAAGATTATTTAAGATATAATGCATAATATATCATGCACATCAAAATTATATGCTCTTGCAGAATGGCTTGTGCTGTTTGAACAGCAGGGATGAACTCATTCAGAACGGCTGATGACTGGTTGGCTGTCTGGTCATCAGGCTGGTCAATGTCTCTGTGAGGGAGAGGTCAATTTTTGAATACTTAAAGTATTACATGGAAGCTTATGATGCTGATTCTGGACATAAAAGCAAAGACTAAGATCACATGCCATCTGACCACTGTTGGTTATTAAACATTATTACCTAACAATGTGTAACTAACAGTAACAGTTAAGTGCACTGTCAGGAGGCTGGTTACTGCTCGGCCAAGCTCATCAAGATATTAATTATATATGTTACAGTGTGGCAATACCACATGACTTTTGCTTCTTTCTTTGCTTCTTTCTTTGCTCCAAGTCAAATATAAAAAAAATGTTCACTTCAAAATAGAAAAATATAAATATTTTACTTTTTCATAAATGTCTATAGAACATACATTCTTTAAGAGAATTTGTAGCGTAAGAAAAAGGATCTTTATAAACAAATGAGCCATTTTTCAAAACACTTTAGTACTGATCACTTACCTGGCTATGTCAAAGACAGTCTGTTGACGTCGAAAGAGAACCGTGGGTGTCCCAGCTGGCTCATATAGGGAATCACTCTGTGCATTCTGTAAAAGAAATATGTTTGTTAAGAAATAGTCTATACTTAGGGTGTTATGGCCTTATAGTGACGGACCAGTCTGCCCATACTTATAGGGGACCAATCCAAAACACTCAGGTCTGCTATATGTTTGTGGCTGACTGGGAGGTCACTTAAAGGCCATTAGGTCTGAAGTGGTGTATCCTATTTCTAATATTATACCACATCTTATTTTTGTGCAACGTATTTGTAAATTTACAGACTTTGTATGGAGATATCAATTTTTGTTTACACATGTGCAGTGCCATCAACGATACGCTTTACTTAAACAGTGCTTGGTACTATGCTTATTTATGGCCCCCTGTAATTCATATGATTGTGCAAAGAAGGAACATATTGATGTTGTGTAAGCCATATTTTTGTAGTTGTTATACACAATCATGCCTATTTTACACTAAATGCAAGAGATTATCAAAGCAGCATTCACAGATAATGAAGGCATTGAATCGCTTACCTAAAACAACTATCCAACAGGATCAAAGGAAGATATGAGCAAAATTCAAACAGACGTATGATCTGACCTAGTAACTTATATGATTGGACCTAGTGACCTAATTTATTTATTTTTTAATCAAATATGACCCATTTACAAAATCAGCCTAGACTTTATTGATAAACGACCAATTTTCATTAAAATCAGGAAGTAAATGTGACCTCTAGTGTAAAATTTATTATTATTACGCCAGATTTTAGCTTGGCATACATTATATGGATCAGTTTCTACTTCAAATCAACCTGAATTTCTGGAACGTCAATCTGTAAATCATAGTCAATCTCAACAGCTGGTGTAGTCGTGAGGGCTGGCGTTGACAGGATGGTTGGCGTTGACATGATGGCTAGCATTGACGGGATTGCTTGCGAAGTCGTGTCGGCTGGTGTTGACGGGATGTCTGGCATAGTCGTGACATCTGGCATTGATGGGATGTCTGGCGTAGTCATGATGTCTGGCGTTGACGGGATGGCTGGCGTAGTCCTGACTGCTGGTGTTGACAGGATGGCTGGTGTAAGCGTGACGGTTGGCATTGAGGCGGATGATGTAGGAGCAGTTATCTGGGGACCAATATGGTAGTCTGGTAGGACCCAGAGTCTCACAAAGCCACACGATTTGGTATTTGCTTTCAGCTCTTGAAGAGAATCAACTCCAACTTGCATCGTGTCTTACCCACCATCAACTCAAAAGGTATAGTGTGGAGAATAGGATACAACTCAATGATCTTGTTTCTCAGGGCAGACTGTGTCCCAGTAGACGGAAGGGAGAAGGTGGTGTCTAGTCGCCTACCCAGACCTTTGGTTAACAACTCTGAGTGATTCACTGTTGCTGTTGATGTGTAGAGTGGGTGGTCGAGCGCACAGGCCTTGAACCTTACAATGGTGGATCTTCGTCTGTCACCTGTGGGTTGTCGGCGGATCGGGGCCCTCCTTGGTCGTGCTGGTGTCACAGATCTTTGAGGTCTCGCTAGGGTGGGAAGCGCAGATATCAGCTCTCGTCCATGCTGAACCAAGGTCTGACGGCTGAAGTCAGACACCTGACTCATGGCAGTACTCAGGTGTCTTCTGAACAGATCGGCTGAAATATAAATTACAAGAAATTATAGGAACAATTCCTTAATTAAACTAATATATGAACAAATAAGTATTGAAAGTACCTTTGTTTTGTATATTCTTAATGGTCAAAAATAGCAAAAGCCATGAGTACTTAAATAGGACTGACCATAGATCTTTCAAGCCCTCACCTTCTCAAAGAGGTTTGTAAGGGACTACTAGGAAATACTTCACACAAAATAGCTAAGCTTTGGGCCGTGTATTTAGTTTAGTAGGAGAAATTGTTGATGACGACGGCCGACGGACACAAGAGATTAAAAGCCCACCTTGTGGCTACGTGACAGGCGAGGTAAAAAACAAAAAACGTTTTTCTTCCAATGAAACTTCAATTTTTTTAATATTAATTGCGATGCGTAAATACTTATACATCAGAAGAAAAAAAAGGGGTCACTGATTAAATGTTCATCTCTCCTGTGACTTTATTACACATTCACTTTATTTCATGCGATATACATGTTCCCTTATAGAGTGTTGTAATAAAGTTACACTGTGTTTAAAGTGATATCATGGGCATATAACAGTTAATAGGTGCCAATCGCAACCGTTGTTTATTTTTGGTGTTTCACTTCATATACACTTATACTTGTTCACGCAGCATCAACCTACTCAACAATAGTAAACTACTAAAACAATATCCTTTAAAGAGAAAAATAATGCATTTGAATATCAACCGTACTTTCGTTTTGAAAACAACAGAAATGATATGATACACAATGTGAATCAAAATGTAATTTTAGTGCAGATTTGTTCATACGACACAAAGACACTATTTTGTTTTACGGATCATTTCGGCTTAGAGGACTCACCAGGCATGTAAAATATCAAATATTATATATATATTTTACAAACAACTGGTAGCAAGATGAGTTGCAGATAATTGGTCAGTAAGCACATTTAAACTAACTATTTTCACCGGTCGATTATTTTCAGCTAAATTCAACAGTGAGCAAGAGCTGTCAGAGGACAGCGCCCTTGACTTTTTGAGTACTTGACAGTATAACGTAAGTTATCATTGTGAAATTGTTCATATTAAATAATTTATTAGACGATCTTTCAAAAAAAAAGAAAAAAATGGGATGTAGGGGGGTTATGAAGGGAATATAATGTGGGGTGTGGTCATTTATTAGACGATCTTCCAAAAATAAGAAAAGGGAAAAAAAAAAAAAAAATTAGGGGGTTGGGGGGGGGGTTGAAACGGGGGTATAATGTTGGTGTGGTCATTTAATATATGATCTATCAAAAATAAAAAAATAAAAAAACGGGAGGGGGGAGATGGGAGGAGGGGGGGGGGGGGGGGGTCAGGGACTCTGGGTTGGGGCGTGGGGTATTGTTTGGGTGAGATCCATTGTGGTTTTCAGGTAAGTGTTGTTTTGTCAAAGTATTAATAAAATCTGATAATAAATAAAGAAGTTGTGGCAATGTAGAAATGTTGTCTGCTCTCGTTTATAGGTTGGGGTCATGTTGGTGAACAAGTATGCAAAATATAAAAGCAATATGTCAAAGGACATAGGTAATATTTGGGGTAGTATGCAAACTTTAACATAGATTTATCAATAATATGCATATCCTAAGTAAAAAGGGGCAATAATTCTGTCTAAATGCTTGAAACAGTTGTCAGTCTTGTTTTTAGGATGGGGTCATGTTGGTTAACAAGTATGCAAAATAATAAAGCAAAATGTCAATGGGGTAGTACGCAAACTTTAACATTTGCAAGCTAACGCCGACGCCGGGGTGAGTATGATAGCTCCACTATATTTATTTCTTATATAATAGTCGAGCTTAAAATGTCCATAGTATCACGTTAAATACAATTTACATACCCTATTTTAATCAATTTTACTGAAAGTATGGTTTTTTATCTAATTTTGGGGAAAGTGCCTGGCCTTTTTGAGGGGAAAAAATCGCGCGAAACGTCGGATTTTAGGAAAACTAATTGCGCCAAACGCCGGAGTTATTGGAAAATAAGGGAAGTCAATTTTACATATTTTTCTGTTTTTAAAACAAATTCAAGGCAACAGATAATTTCATTATGCAATATTTTTCTATTTTCTACACTGGATCAGGTAAACTTTTATATTTTAAGGTTAAAAAAATAAAAAATAAATCGGGAGGGGAAAATGAAATCTAGGGGAAAATTTACCAGTTGAGGGGAAAAAATCCGAGGGGAAAGGGCCGATTTTCGGCGGGTCACAAAGAAGGAAAAAACCTGGAAAGTCACAATTTTCCGAACATTGTCTTCGATAAATCAGTAATATTGAAAAAAAAATAAAATAATTATGTCTTAGATATTAAAAATTTGCCAAACAAACTTCCAAGTATGAAGACATGTTCAGAAAATTTATGCTCCTACATCAACAGACTTTTTTCTAGGATTTGAGAAAATAACCTGGTGACCAAGTTTTTTGACAGAACATGACCCACTTTCAAATTTGACCTATATTTCACTGAGATAAATATTCTGACTAGCTTCATATAATCAGGAAAAACGTTGACAAAATTGTTCAACACAATATATTAAGCAGTATTGAAGATATAAGGAATACTTGAAAAAGTTGCGCTACACTTGACTCAAGTTGAGTGTAACGCCAACGGCACACAAGTACAGTAGCCCTTCGTATTCTCCAACTAGATAAGCTAAAATATTAACCTATTTAGTGTTTACAAAGTATTTGTACAATTTAACTTATATACCTAGTTTTACAAAAATTGTGCCTTGCAGAAAGCTTACATCAAAATGCTGACACATGCACAGACAACATACAATGTACTTAATAGCCAACCTTGTTTCAGTTTCAACAAGACTGCATTTGTTTTGGCATTGAAATGTGAGGGATAAACAATTCGACCAAAGATCATGAAGATTGAAGCAAACAAAAAGCCACTATAATGTTCACAACATTTGTCTATTATTTGACATATTGACCTAGTTATTAACCCAATGTTCGAACTTCACTTAAAATCTTTTTTCTTTTACCCAATATCATAGAGATCATGGAGATTGAAGCAAAACTGTGGCCACAAGGGTCTTTACAAGGTTTTCCAATTATTTGACCTAATGACCCAAATTCAAAGTTGACCTTCAGATCACCCATATAAACATGTTGGCCAAAGATCATGTTGATTTAAGCCAAAATATTGCAACTAGAGTGTTAACAAGGTTTTTCTATTATTTGATCTAGCGACCATGTTTTTAACCCAACATGACAAAGATTCTAATTTGACCTTAAGATCATCAAAATAAACATTGTGACCAAATATCCTGAAGATTGAAACAATGGTCACAGAAGTATTTACAATGTTTTTTCATTTTTAGCTCTGGTGCCATCTTGGTCATCAGATTGGATTTATTTGGATAATTTTGGTAGAGGGCCACACAAGGAAAATTCCTGTTATGTTTGGTTTACATTTGCGTAGTGGTTTTTGAAAAGTTTTTTTTAAATGTGTGACGGCCAAACAAACAGACGGACACACAAGACGATATGCCACCGCATCGGATACATTTATTGTTACCAGGAATCCTGCGAAAATACTGTGTAGGCGGAAAGTGTCATACTTGATAAGCCTGTTCAGATTGCCCAAGCTAATCTGGGAAGACACTTAAAGCACATCTGTGCCCCTCTTTTGTGAAGACGTACCGGATGAAAATGATGTTGAGGAGATTCATGGTGACGATTATGACGACGTTCATGATGATGATACTTGCTTTCGAGTGAATGATACTATATATGAGTTGCAAACTACGTGGGGAAGAGTGGTCGAAGCTATTTTGCAGAAGAATTAGAGATGTTGCTGTGTTCAAAACTGGGAATGTCTAAAGAATACCTTTTTTTTAAAGTATCAATTTGCTACATATTTTGACATTGGGGGACACCAATCGTGATACATCGATTGTCTCCGGAATCCTCCGCTAGATAGATCTCGTGTTCATTATAAGCAATCTTGGCTTAAGATACCCAACACCTTGAGACATCCGTCCCTTGTTATGAGGCTGTATAAGACGCGTGCTGAACTAGCGAAAATTTTCTGCCGAATTTTCGATGAAAAGGGCATTGTCAACGTTCATTTGTTATGCATCATGACCTTTTTGGCAAACGTTTCACTTGTCTACTATTAGTATGCCACATTATAATCCAGTTCTTAAAAAGAATGAACAGTGTATACAAAAATATCCATATCAAAGGTTAAAATGGACTCATATCATTTTGCGCTGTAAACAATGTCAGATAATGTATAAAAAATGAATCAAATTCATGACTCGGGTGATAATTTATAATAGTTTTATTTGCTTTATTATTATTAGTTGCGCCAAACATTTATTTGTAAATACCGCGATATATTCAACGAATTTAGGGACCACGCCCCGCTAGATTTCTCTTTGTTTTGTAATAATGTCCCATCAGAGTATAAGTCCTACACTGATGTCAATTATAAATGGGACGTTGTTTTACGCGAGCAATTTCGCTCATGGATTATTCCTTTGTTACCTACATTTAATAATATTTTGCAACATATAGATTTTTTAAGTCGGTCATCAATCAATGACGTTTTGAATAATTTTACTGATACCATTCGCAGTGTTGCGGACCCGTTATTTTCCAAAAACCGTGTTTATAATACAAACCCTAGTTTCAATTTAAATAACTGTAATAAGCATGCGGAATGGTTTGAACATGAGTGCGTTACTGCACAAAAATTGAACCACGCCCGTTACGTGTTTTTAGCTCTTGTAAAACAGATATAAATAGAGATTGTTTATACTATAAAGATTTAATTCGCAAGAAGAAAGCCTGTTGTTATAGACAAAAAATGTTGAAAACTGAAAATTTAAGAGAACACAAACCAATCGACTTTTGGCGATTTTTCAAATCAAAACATAGCGTCATAAATAATAACATATCTGTTGAAGAATTTACAAGTTTTTTTTACAATCTTAGTAGCGATATGTCTGATTTTTGTAATACTGAAGCAGAAGATTTCTGTTTAAATAATGATTTTAACCTAGAAAAGTCCACATTTCCTGAACTTGACGTACCTATATCTGTTGAAGAAGTTAAGTATGCTATTAAACATTTGTAACGTAATAAGTCATCTGGCAGTGATTGTATTTTGAAGGAATATTTTATTGAATGTTGTGATATTGTATCTGCCCATTTGTGTGACTTATTTAACGGTATCTTTGTATCGGGCTTCATCCCGATAAGTGGACAGAAGGGGTTATAAACCCTTTGCATAAAAAGGGTACTGAAAATGATGTCAATAACTACAGAGGGGGATTACTCTAGTAAGTTGTTTTTCAAAATTATTTTCCACGATTTTAAATAAGCGCATCGAAACTTTTTGCAATGATAATACTATTATTTCGGATGCGCAGTTTGGATTTTGGAAAGGATATTTGACTGTTGATGCTATTTTTATACTGATATCAATTGTACACAATTATTTAAATGAAAATAAACGTTTGTATGTAATATACGTCGACATATTAAAATGTGTTTATAGTATATACCGTAATGCATTATGGCTGAAAATGTTTAAGACTGGTATTCAAGGCAAATTGCTTAGACTAGTTAAGGATATGTATGCAAATGTCAAGTCTATGTTAAATCATGTTTATTTTATTCAGATTATTTTAGTTATGCTGTTGGCCTGAGACAAGGGGAGGTGATGTCGCCGATTTTGTTTTGTTTGTTTGTTGAAGACCTAGAACTGTACCTGCAAGATAGCTTTAACTCCGGCTTGAATACAGAAGATATTGTGTTGATTTTATTATTAATTGCTGACTACATTGCTATGTTAGGCAAGTCACATGCTGAAGTGCAAAGTCATTTAGATCACTTATACTTATATTGCGATTCTTGGGGGTTAAATGTAAACACTGCGAAAACAAAATTAATGGTTTTTCGGAATAGGGACAGACTAAAAGATAACGAAAAATGGACATACAATGGAAATGATATTGAAGTTGTTGACAACTTTAATTATTTAGGCACAGTGTTAAATTATACTGGATTTTTTTAAACTAACACACGAGCATTTGGTTGGTAAAGCCCTTACAGCCATGAATACATTATTATTTAAATGCAATGAACTTGACATAAAGCCAAAAATATTTTGTCAGTTGTTTGACTCATTTGTGGCTTCAGAAGTATGGGGCTTCACGAAGTCAGATGATATAGAACGCATACATTTAAAACTTTGCAAACGATTGCTGCAGGTGAAAATAAATACATGTAATGTTGCTGTTTATGGAGAATTAGGAAAATACCCATTGTATGTAAACATATATTTTAAAATTGTTACATATTGGTTTAAGATTCTCAACAATGAGAATATCATAATGCAAACTGTGTACAAACAAGCTTTGAGCGATTGTGATAAAGGTTATACAAACTGGGTCTCAAATGTAAAGAATATGTTAAATAATTTTGGATTTAGTTATGTTTTTGAAAATCCAAACGTTGTACATGTTAATAGTTTTATTAGAGAATCCAAATGTAGACTTATTGATAATTTTAAATAAGAGTGGTACGGTTAATTGAATAATAGTTCTGTCTTAATGATGTACAAAGTTATAAAAAGCTGCTTGGATTATGAAGCATATTTAGACTTAGTTCCTAGACGTCTGCGATTATTTTTTGTAAGATTAAGAGTCTCTGCGCATCTGTTGAGAATCCAAACAGGCCGATACGCCCATAATAACATACCACGAAATGAACGTTATTACTTATGTTGTAATGACTTGGATTTAGTAGATGAATACCATTTTATATGTATATGCCGTTGTTACACGGATTTAAGAAAGAAAATATAAATCGTATATTTTATATTAATCCATCAGTATATAAATTCCAAAAGTTATTAGTTTAATGTGAAAAATCAGTTATTTAAAATGTATGTACATATATCAAAGAGGCTCTTGTTATTAGAAATACGATTTGAAATAATACTGTTTAATAATTGTATTACCGCCTTGATAGTTTATTAGTATTTGTACTCGTTAATGTGTATCTTATGTTATTTAATGTTATGTTGTTATACCTAGGTACGTGACAGAAAATAATGTTTATACTTTAGTATTAAGACGATGTACTTGTGTATAAGTCTGAATAAACTGTCTGTCTGTCTGTCTATATTTTATATTAACACTTTATCATAAATAACATATCAATTATTATTATTATTATAATAATTATTATTAATTTTTTGTATTATTATAAGAAGTAAATATTGTTTAATTATTATTTAATATAAATGTAGTTTAACATAATTCATAGTTGTTTATTGTATACTATCTTTTTTATTTAAATAATTAATTTTAACGGGTGTACATATTTTCTTGATTTAAAATAAAATGTATTAATCAGGTAGTAAGCATTTTTGCGTTATTTGCATGTTGATTCTTTACACGTGTACTCCATTATAGCAAGACTGAGCATCAGTTCATTTCTGTAAAGATACCTCATTTGGCTCATACTCGGTGATAAATCAATACCTCAATTTGTGAGAAAGAGTAATTATATTTTTATCTTGGCAGAAGAGACTTGAAAATCTTACCAAGGAAATATTATAAATGAATATAAAAACTACTTCTAGTTTAATAAAGATGTTAAACAAATTATGACAGTGATTAAAAACAATAAATAGGACAAGGGTTGCTTCTTACAATACGAACTGTGACTATGTCATACTGTTTTCAGCTGCCCAGTCTTCTATCCTAGTATTAAATGCCTTCATTGAAACATTACGAACACTCAAGTCATATTGTTTTGCCCAATCATCATGAACTTGCACAATTTTTTTAGAATAATATCGCGGCGGAGTTCAAAAACGGTTCTGGTCCGTTAAAAATATTGTCACCCAGAGGCGAAGCGGTTTCTTTTATCGCTATATCAATCAAAATGTGACTTCTAGGCAGTTCACAAGGTGTCACACCTAGAAGTCACATTCTGACCCAATGTTCATGAAGCTTTCTCACAATTGTTTTTTCCCAAATAATATATCTTTTTTACACTACGGGTGGCACAAGTTTAGCTTCAGGAGCGCTAGGACCTCAGCACAGGTGAGCTATAGTGATACCATGGTTTCCGTCCGTCCGTCAATTATTGCATGTTTCTCTAGCAACTTCTCCTGGGCTGCTGGACATATTTAATAAAACTTCACTGATGTTTAAATCCCTTTGAGTGGTGGTAACGACCTTAATAAAAGAGGCATATCTTCTGTGCATTCTATATCAATAAATATAATTTCGCAAATAAATTATATTTACACGACGATAACTCCAGCCACATCACCGCGATCACTTGAAAGTTGCCAACATTATCGTAATGTTATTGACTTAAATGACGGTTTTATGTAGTTTTGTTTTTTTGATGATTAGACAAAACGTTTTCTGTAAAGTGTTTACAGTAAACTCACGTGCGCACGATAAGACTTGCACGAGTGCTCGCGAAGATCTGAGAGTGCGAACCTTAAACCTTGACGTGCGAACTCGATGAATAAAATGAAGATGCATTCTAACATTGTATGTGCTTAAAATAAAACTAAATGGCCGTTGGAGAAACATAATCATAGATCTTTGTTAAATCATATTTTGCTATAACTATAAACATGCACAATCACATAAGTTTTATTCACTGTATATATGAAGCATACTCGCTGGAATTATATTCGTGTATGTGTGCTCAACTTTTGTCCAACTGGGCAAATATGTCTCCGACCAGTGATGCATTGCAAATTAAAGTAAACCGCAAATGAATTTCGGAATCCCCTGATTTTCGTCGACGAAGCTCATTGCAGCCTCGTTTTAAAACGTCGACGAATCAGGAGACAAATGGAGACACGTTTCTGTAAAATAGTGTTCATTTAATCCGGAAGTGCTAAGGGTGTTCATGAAAAGGTGTGTATTGGGTACATAGATGGCGTTTTCATCTGTTTCATTTATAATGCTTTTATATTTAAAAAAAAGTCGACATTCGATTTGGCGTGGCACTTTCTTTGTACAGGTCATCCGCCTTGAGTTTAGTTAAAACATATTTATTTCTTTTGTCAAGTACAATGTATCAAAATACACAATACAATATATATCAGAAAAGGATTGAAACGAAAGAAATAATTCTTATATGGTTTCTCTCCTTGGGATTATGTTTACACATTATTGGCAGTGTAATAGAAACAATATAGACGTAGGAAATGTGAGTGATACATATATAAAGGTTTTGGAAAACAGAAAAAAAGAAATAAAAAAACGTGAGCTAAATAAGAGAAAAGATAAGGAAAACAATAAGCAAATAGGCAAATAAGGATGAAGGATTGTAAATGTGAGGACTATGATTAAAAACAGCAACGACAAATCGTAACCGGATTATTAACCGAATCGCCGGGATTATTTTATAAATTGTTGAACATGTAGAAAATTTTAGAGTTTTCAGTATCGTTAAGATGTTTATTAACGAAGAGTAGAATATCAACTTCAACATCGCTGGTTGTTCTGGTGATACTATTCAATAATGTAATACGCATAATGTTAAAGTGAGGACATACGAGAAGGAAGTGTTGATTGGACACAATATCTCCACAGGAGCACAATAGGGATGCGATTATGTTTGTTGCGTAAAGGTGTTCATTAAGAGCAATCGATTTAGTCCTTAGCCGCGTATGAAGTATTTGGAGATAACGTTTTCCTAAATAAAAGTACGATGGTGTTTTAATCAATTCTTTTAAGGTTGGATTTAAACATATTCAATGATTCACTATGTTTAATTTCTTCTGGTAGTACATTGTATTTTCTAATGACTGCTGGTAGAAAGGAATTATAGAAGAGCGTTGATCTTGATTCGGATGAACGTAATTCACGTGCATTGCGGAGATTATACCTAGTAGCAGCTCCGACATGTTGAGATACAAGGTCGGTCAAGTACTGAGGGGTAGGCGAATTTTGCATTTTGTAAAAAAGTAAAAGTTAATGTTTGTCGCGTCGATCTTGAAGCGGTTCCCAATTAATTTATTTTTGCAATTCATATAATGATAATAATTTAGATGCTCCACATGCAATTCGCTCTGCTTCGGTTTTAATTTTGTCAAGTTCATGTTTTTCTGCCTGAGTCCAGTCACCCCATATTACGTCTGAAAATTCTACTAACGGTCGTATAAATGACTTATAAATAGTTTCAAGTGATTTTCGGTCGAGTTTATATCTCATTTTACGCATGATATTAATCCGACTCCATGCTTTATCAGTTATGTATTTAATATGGATGTGCCACTTACAATCGTTCGAAAGAAAAACTCCAAGGTGTTTGTGAGAGCTTACTTCCGGTATTGGCGTTGACAACATTGTGAATTGATAGGTATTCGGTTGTTGCTTTCTGGAGAAAGTAAGTGTTTTAGATTTGGAAGGAATGAATAAGACATGCCATTTTAGTGCCCAGTTAGATATTCGGTTGATGTCGTTATGTAATATTGAATTTGAAGTGTTTGGGTCATCTATGATTATGTAAAGGGATGTGTCGTCGGCAAAAAGACGAATGTTACTTTGAATATAGTGTACAATATCGTTTAGGAAAATTAGAAATAGAAGGGGACCTAATATAGAGCCCGGGGGAACACCGGCCTCTAGTGAAGCCCAGTTTGAAACGGCGCCTGGAAGTATTACACGTTGACGTCTTCCATTAAGACAGTTTGTAAACCAAGAGTGTAATTTTCCACGGATGCCAATAGCATTTAGTTTATGTAAAAGACCCAGGTGCCAGACTTTATCAAATGCTTTACTAATGTCGAAAAAGACAGCTTTGACCTCTAAACCGTTGTCGAGGGCTTTGCAAAATGTATCGTAAATATAAGTAAGTTGGTTTGTGGTTGAATCACCTGGCAAGAAGCCAGACTGAAATGGGGTTCGAATTTTGCTATTAATGAGGTGGTTGTACACATGTTTAAATATAAGTTTTTCAAACACTTTTTCGATTGTATTAAGCAATGATATAGGACGGTAGTTAATCGCTAGTTTAGGGTCACCTTTTTTAAAGACTGCACTGACGTTCGCTTCTTTCCAACAGCTTGGCATTATACATTTGTCGAGTGAGAAATTTAAAAAGTTACATAAGGAGGTTGATAATTTGACTCTACATTCTTTTAATATACGGTTACTTATACTGTCAGGTCCTGATGCTTTATTAACAGGAAGTGTTTTGAGAATATCATGAACATCAGTAGGAGTGATAATGAAGGACTCTAGCAAGTTAGAAATTGGTACATATGCGAGATCCGGTAAACTACCGTCTTGAGTTTGTTGTATAATACAAAGTTTGTTGTTACAAAACTAGACCCCGCTACGTCAATTTGTTCAAACTGCATTTGAAAGTCCATGCGATTGTCTATCATGAATGTCAAGAACGGATGTCGTGGTCTGGACATCATGAGAGCGTTGTTCAAAAGAAAGGGTATTTTCAATCTGAATGCGCTGTGTTCAAACGGTTCCAATTGGAAAATGGCGGCGTACTTCCGGGTCACGGGGTCAAGAGGTCGGATGCACTCGAAATCAAGATCAGCATAGATTCCACCAAATTCATACAGAACAAAGTACCTGAGAGCGTCCGCCTTGTTGATGTTGTTTCTGTAATTATCCCACACCACCAGAAAGGCTGGATACCTTGCCTCTATCAATTGCCTGGCTGTCTCATCGGTCCAAAACATGTAAGTCCAATTTTGATTAAGGTGCATAAAGGATTGTACATTCTTTACAAAATCACTGGGTATATCCTCAGGGTCCGTATTCACCAAACAATTCTTAGACTAAAGTCTAAGAATAAAGAAAATTCTTTAAATTAGAATATTCAATAATTTCTTTAATTTTGAGTCAAACTCTGCAGTAAACATCTCTATCTATATTATTCTTCATATAGAACATTTTGTTAATGACATAATCACCAGTGGCGGCCTGTATATATTCAAACACTGAACACATTTTTCTTGGTTCTAAGTTTATTCTTTATTATTAAGTCTAAGAATCGGTTGGTGAATACAGGCCCAGATTTGTAAGTCTGGTTGATGATATGGGATATTCTGGGAGCTGAAGTTGATGTAGGAAAATCGTCTTTCGCTTTTGGTTCAAAATATGGAACTTCAATGTCGAAGTAGGGTAAAACAAGTGGATAAGGTGCTGTAATGAAGAAGTAAATTAATTAAGAAATTATGTTTCATTTGAGTTTGTGTATCGCTCCATAAACAGCGATGTAAAGATGCGTTAGAATTATACCACGATAACGTTAGACTGAGTTAGTTAAACGCACCGCTTGATAAAGACCAGGAGATGTTAATTAACAGAGCCTCGCTCTTACAAACCTGGGTTGAATGCATGCGCGTTAAGTATCGCCCCAGATAAGCTTCTGCTAACTGGATTATCGTTTAGAAAAAAAAAACGTCCAACGAAAAATGTCATAAAAGCGGAAAGTCTCGTCTCTGATTAGCCCATGCGGACTGCCATAACATATCGTTTTGTTAAGAGATTGTGATCAATCGAAATAGAAAAAAAGATCATGGCGCTGGAAAACCAGGGTAGAATGCATGTGCATGAAGCATCATCCTAAATTAGTCTGTGAAGTCCACACGGGCTAATCACTGAAATCACTTTCCTATTTAATTATTTCGCTTAAAGGAAGTATCTTCTTAGCGAAAATGCAGTTCTGGCGGAATTGTTTATCCCTGATTATCATGTGCGGACTGATTTAACCCATTTGTGCCTAGCGTCTAGAAAAAAGGCCTAGGCAAACAGCGTAGATCCAGATGAGACGCCGCATGATGCGGCGTCTCATCAGGGTCTGCGCTGTTTGCTTTAAAGAATTTCTGTAAGAAATATTCTAAATATAGAAATAAATATACTAGACATCCCTACTTTTGGAAATGAATTGATCCAATTGAGAAGGGTGGGAGAGTCCACTAGGCATAAATGGGTTAAAACCTGTTAACCAACAGCGCAGCTGTTATCGCTTGTAACGCTTTACATCAATTTAGGGAAATACGTTTATTATTCACATTGCTTTCGGATCAAGAGCCTGAATGACAGGGGAAAAGCGTATTAAATTTGCCTTTCACATGTATGAGGTAAAATTCTTTTTAATTTAATGCTTATATACGCGTTTAATTTTAATCGATATAGTAATTATTTTCAAACATGCATGTATTATAATGTTGTTGTTACAATTTTATCCCACTTTTACAGCGAATTCGGTGATTAAAGCCGTGTTGATTAAATTTCTGGTATCTTCAACGGCACGTGCTACGTTGTTAGGCTACATTATAAACAAATGTAGTTCCTTGTATATAACAACAAAACGTTATATTGATGTTATAAATTTTTTAGATTTGCAATTCAATATGAATACAATTGCAATTAATAACGCACGACTCTTTGTCACAGAACGATATTCGGATTTTAAAAACTGATTATTTGATCAGCGGTTATTTTTCGAACGCGGAGTAATACACTGAGCTTGGTTACACTACAGTCATTATGAAAAGTACGACAAACACTCGTGAAAACGCGAACTTATCCAGTTAAACTATTTTTGTTTAAATTAAAATGTTCACTGAATAAAAAGTTAAATAAATAGAATAAGCTCGTGCTTTTGTTTTCTAAGCCTCGCATGATAAACCTAATCTACAATCAACACTAACCTATTATTCTCTATTAATTTAAATTTATGATATTTTTCAGAATGTTTGAAAGAGTCCATTGATATATAATCGAAGTAAAACAAACCGAAATCGTGACATAAATAAAGACGCTATCCAGGAGCTCTATGCGTGAATAGATGTTCTAAATCATAATACCAATAGTTCATAAATCGCATTCGAAATCTACCTGTTTCAGTTAAATCATGAATAAACGAAGTTACTTTTGACATTTGCATTACCGGTTGGGTACATTTGTATAAAAGACGATGAATAAATGTGCTGTTGCTTGATCAAAAGTGTGAGTGCAGGTTTTCATGCACATTTGAAAAATTATTTCGTTTCCATTATAAGGTGTGTAATGTGTGCTACTTTCGTTCACGTGCGCTAAATTAACTTCAAATCAACACACAACAACAGAAGTAATGTCAAATAGAGATAGGAAAACCCTGTTTTTTACTAGTATTTCATAATCCTAATCAAAGTATTGAAACGTTAACATTTAAACAAGGCGACCGTATTTTTTTGAAATTCTATCTGTGAAAAATAGAAAATTGAAACTCGGCATAAAAGCTTACCGTTATCTTGAAACAAACTCGTCATAAACACTTACCGTTATCTCGAAACGAATTGAAACTATTGAATGTTGTTTGTTAGGTCAGTTAAGGGCTTATAGAGCTTTTAGGATACCGTTATGCCCGTCAGTCCGTCACTCAGTGCTCGCATTCATTGCTTCATTTAGCAACTTCCCCCCAGGACTTCTGGAAAGATTTCACGAAAATGTATAGGAATGACTCTTAGCGGACAACTGTTCATAATTAAACATAATATCGTTCATAAAATTATAGTGAATAATGTTAATGCTAAAAAGGGGAATAAAACAATTCGAACGCATGGGAAGAAGCGCCTTTACTCAACAGTAAAACGACGATACCTCAATCTGCATCTCCACTATAGCTTGAAAATTGCCAATAATATTGTCGTATGTTTTATGGGGTTATGCATGTTGGTTTGTAAGATGTAAGATTGTAAGATAAAAAGTTGTCTGAAAAACAGTTTTACAGTTAACTCACATGCGTACTTAAAGATTATCACGAGCGCTCGTAAAGATCTGCGAGTGCGAACGTTAAATCTAAATGTATGCATTCGAACATAAATTTATTTCGGATGTCTCCTTTATCACCACCGTATGTACTTGATCATGGGGATTTCTTTTTACTTTTCTGTAGGCCGGATGCTTTAACCTATATGCTTCAGTAACTGACCATTTAGATTTCAAATTTTTCGGTATAGGAAATATTTCGAAATATCTGTTCATAAAATGTTTGATTGAGTATAATAATGAAGCATCATTACACTGTTGAGTTCTGTTTTAAATATTAATGCAAGATCTTGGTTTTCAAGGTCAGTTGACATTCACAGTTATTAAAATAGCTCATTTAGAATCCAAACAAATGCGTCACTTTTGCCGATTCTCGGTATTAAGTGTATTATCACGATGATATAGCAGTTCAGTACCCTACCCTTAATGTTTAAACCAAATGCGTCCTCTCGCTAACGACCTATGTCAATTCGTCAACACGGAACACTACCGGCAATTCAACGTAACGTTGTTAAATATATTTCATTCGCGGTTTTTAATCCGAGTCAATGCGTTTGTGTTATAACGAAGAGGTTTTATGTACAACGGAGATGAGCCGGGTACAACAGATTCATTTGTTTAATGTTACTAAGAGGATACTGGTACCGGTGAAGTTTTCGATTCACTTATTTTGTACTAAATGTTGTACTCAATTTGTATTTCCGTCCCGATGCCACAAGGCGTAGAGTTTTTATATTTAAGTGTATCATCGAATATTGATGATCTAAGTTTGTTGTCATGATGCCCCTTCTTGTCAAAACTAGCCACGCCTAGGTAGATACATGATTTGTTAAGACTTACATCTAACAAAATAAAACTGTTTACTCTGTCCATATAATCATCAAATGAAATTAAGCGATATATATGCATAAATAATATTGAATATCTTTTCTGCAATCTAACACATGTAAAGACAGATAACTGGATACCAAGTTTAAGTATATATATATATATATATATATATATATATATATATATATATATATATATATATATATATATATATATATATATATATGTGTGTGTGTGTGTGTGTGTGTGTGTGTGTGTGTGTGTGTGTGTGTGTGTGTGTGTCATAGGCTACAGAAATCAGTACAAACGAGGAAAAATCACATTTTCGTTTTTTTGTCATTTTTTAAAAGATGAATGCAAACATAAGTCAAATCCAAAAGTTTTAGGTTTCTATCTATTATAGTTTTTGAGATATTGAGTTTTGAACACATGCACTCTTATACGATCTTATAGCTAAAGAATGGTTTTCTATTTCAATTGACATTGACAACAAACTATTTTGTACATACATTATACATGTTTTTACCGTATAGCATTCACACATAGATTCAATGCATTAGCTAAACTGACCATGTTTTTCATAATTGTATGTGCAAACAAAAACAATCATTTGAATACAGTGGTTGCTATGGTAACGAATTTACATAAAATACATGATTTTCATTAAAATTGTCTAAATATCAGGAAAAAAACTAAATATTTACGTTTTTGTCAAATATATGATAAAACTGCTTACAGTCAATGATCTTTATTTTAACATAATATTTATTTAATACATAGTAACCAAAAGAATCTAAGAAAATAGGTTGAGCCATAGTGCAACATGTCCTTTTTATAGAAAAGATCAACACATTTTACAGTGTATTGATTTCAATCCATTAAAGATTTCGCACAATGTAAACATCATACATGTAATTTAAAAGTGCCATACATATATGCTGGTAAAAACTTTAATGTACAGACATTTTGCAGATGGTGACCATTGTTACCATGGCAACAAATAGATAAAATATCGATTTTTACTGTTTGTCACGGTGGCGAAGGTTATGACGCCAAATTAAAGAAATTTTAGATTTCAATTTAAACTTTTTGAATGAGTTGTTACAATATTAAGTAACAAGTGTTGCCTCTAGTATAGGAACGAGCTAACTGTTGTCAATCTAAACATTTGTTCTAAAATTGGGCCTTGCGAACTTGTTTTTGATTTTACTTTACCCAACGTCCAACAAAACCGAGATATTGTCATGATAAATATTGTTGCCAATTTTCACCAAGAGAGGGTAATGAATGTGGCTTGTAGAGTGGTATGAAAGTTTTCCTAAGATTTTACTTTTTGATCTTGATCATTCGATCGTGGCGTAAATTTCGTCAAGAAATACATTTCGACCAAATCCTATCAAGATTAAGCCAACCTATAGCCTCTAGTGTGATGGCGATAAAAAGTCTAATTTATGAACTGATTTGCATCACATTAAAAAGAGTTTCAAACTATTAATCATGCAATATATTAGAGGAATATACAAGTGATTGCAGTGGTAACCGTAATCCGACAGGATAGGCAAAAGTTGCAAGGAATTTGTAAGAAACACATAACTTTAAACTCAACATAAAAGCAATCATATGGCGAATAATGCCAGATAATTCTTTATTTTAAACTCATATTCTGTGCGTTCTCATACAGATTAAGAAGGACGCAGTTACAAAATATAACTGTACATGTAGAATTTAATAATGTGGATTCAAGATTTATTTAACGAAAAATGAGCTGTTTTATTAAATTGTCCTGCACATATGTAATCTGTTAATACATTACTTTACAAATATTTTTTTTCTCAAGATAAATTAATTTTTTATTATATTGCATTTAATAATAGTCATCCATGCGTGTGTTCTTTTCTAAATCTTAAACAAGAACAAAAGACTGTGACTTATCCCAGTGATCAAGAATGCGTAAGTCATGAACATTCACATTAATATTGCACTCCTAATCATTAGCGTTTTCGCAATACATTTGTTTCGACAAATCAAATCAAAAAGCGGATCTAAGTAAAGTTTTTATGACTGAACTTGAAATTAAATATCGTAATTGCATATTACTTGCTTTTCAAACTGTTGAGTGACAAATATAATGGTAAAGCACTAACAACGGAATATCCCATTGAATCCGTTGGTTTCATTGAATAACATTCAGTGCATTGGTATTATGCTGCCAAAGTTCACTACTTTAACCGTCTGTTGGTATCTTTCGACAGCGTTTTTTTTTTTGCCGGAGCCAATGCTTGGCTGATCACACAATAAAAGGACTAGTATCAGTATTACAACAACCAGATATTGTGATTCTTTACCGCAAAAGATCTGTGTGCATTACTGTAAGGCAATCTCGGATGACATGTCATTGTATCTGTTAAACGAGAATTATCAACATTCAATGCACCGTATTGACAACAGTCTGGTTTTGGCAGACACGATAAGCTGGGGGCATTTCATTCTTCGAAAATATGCATATATCTCAAGTTTCAATAGGTATTTCATAATATAATTATAAATTTATTTCCATTTTTATAACGCTACGTTTCAATCACGCGTAGCTCAAAATAACGTCGACCGCATTTGTACGGATAACTGCTGACGACGTCACAAATTTTATAAGCTGTCACTATTTTCAATATTATATTCATTTGTTATTAAAAATAAATAAATAAACTATCTTCATTATATTTTTGACAATTATTGTACTTCTACTTTTGATAGGATCTGTTCGTCTGAAGTCATGAAATAGTTTATACAAATGTGTGTCATAGTTTCTTTTTGTGTGCTTGTAAGTCTATGGCAAACATAAAATTTTGCACAAAAAGCGATGTACACGTTGCAGCTGGGCACTTGTAGGGCACGGGAAAATAAGTGGTAAAATATGTTCGGTTTGAAACAAAATGTCAAAACAAATTCCTAACCATAGACTTCTATGAATAAAAACAAAAGATCAAATGATAATTTACATTTATTATTTTGTTAATTACGCACTTCAAGCAAACCTGATAAGATAAAAAGAAACAAAACGTTAGTAAACAAAACTCAATATATTGCCATCATAAACTATATGTACATTATACTACTTCACGCAGGATGGACAAGCTGTGATAATCTGAGGACATGTCATTTTATGTGTGGGAAATTAAAATCTAAATATATTCATTTAAAGCTGTTTTAATGATATCCAAGTGAAAAAGTGCAAAATAGAATTCGACAAATTAGTAGCCTTTTAGAAGAATAGGTAAATGGACAATTGGTCGGACTTAATCGATTTACTTATACATACATTCCTTTAAAGGTTATTGTTTGAGTCAGACGAGAAGTATCAGGAAAGCAGTAAATCTGCACTTCATATAAACACAAACCTGGGAAATATCTAAGACCTTTTACTTTCCATACTTATAAAATCGTCAGCCTTTCGTGAGTCATTTAAGATAAACCGGGAAAGGATCAAAATAATATGCAATACGAGCATTTCCAAATGTTTAAAAAAATACGCGCACACTCAAACATTTCATAATTTCCGAGCAAATTATTTGATTGACAAAGAAGTAGATGATAAACATAGAAACAACAAACACGTTCACACTACAACACTGCAATCAAAGAAATCAAAACATATTAAAATGGGCTTCAAATTGAAAAAAATATATAATAAAAATCAATGAGTCTGTTATATTATTACTCAAAAGCCATACAGTATCCGATTAAATACAAAGATTACATATTAAGCTTTTTTATGAAAACGCGGAGCACACTTTAAACAATTCATAGTTGAAATACAGGGCCTTATATAAAAAATAAAGTACTTTGGTACAGGTGGTTTATCAGCCAAACATTTTAAACTCAATAAACCTCTATGTAATTCTGGTTAAGAAGGTGTAGAAAACAGTTTTAGAATTACAGATTTTAAGAAATCTGATCATGTTAAGACTCTACAAACTTACTTTTAACATAGTGTTTCTATAATCATTTTCTATAATCGTTCCCTATGCACCTATTTAAATCAAACATGTAAACAACTTCATTTCGTCACCTTTGAATGTCCATCGCCTACGCGGTTTATATTTGCATAATAGTATATTAAAACCGCTTCTGCATTCCCTCTTTCGTGTAGATATAATCTGGATGAAGCGAATCGACTATCTCGAATCTGTACGGTGCATCTGACAATGCTATATTTCCTTTTCCGTCGTAACCAAGGTATTTTTGTTCTCCAAGGCTCCAGATTATTGCCAACATCTTTTTGTCATCCCTTAAAGTATCGCAAGCAATGCTGGGGATGATCCAAAATTTGCCTCCGTAATCCGTTTCACTTCTTCCGTCACTTGAAAGAAGATGCTCATTGCCAGCAATATTGATAAATCCTCCACACTTCCTGATCATCATACCTCCATCGGTTGCAAAAGTGGATGATCTTCTAAATACCCATTCTTCATCTTCATTGTATTGACTGCGTTTTCGAAACCAAACGCGACCTGAAGGCGGATCTCCGTAGAGTACTTCAGATTTGTTGCAGATTTGGATGCTGTACATATGATTGTCGTCGCTATTCACGGTTAAAACTGCTGACCGCATCTCGTCGATGATTTTCATTTGCTCTTTCATTCGCATTTCTAGCTCGGTCATCTGAATTCTTTTCACATCCTCGCTCTGTTCCGCTAAACAAAACAGATTTAGCCCCATGAATTGCAAAATAAAAGCGCTACTCAGATACGATTCGAGGTGTTGAACGTATGTGGCAGGTGACATGTCTTGAGGACCTTTCTGCATCTTCAAAAACAGGGTAGTCGCAAATATCCTCAGAAGACCCTTTTTCGTTGGATCTGCAAACGAGATTCCGACAAGACTGTCATGAAGTGCATGAAGAGAGTGAATCACCCCTTGGTTGATATCTAAGACGGCGGCAAAGAGCGATGTTATGTGTTGTTTTCTCTCTTGTTCGCTCTGTATCTGCGGAATTACCATCAGAAAGCTCCAGAGGTTTCTAATGATTTCTTCTGATCCAAACTCGTCCACGAGTGTGCTTTCCCATTCAATCTCCGCGAAGAGGGCTTTCATTTCGCTAATCAACTCTTCTTGGTATAGTTTCATCGTTCTGAGAACGTCTTCGCTTGTTTTAGGTTTGCCAAAGATGGACTGATCTATCCATGAAAGGGCTTTTTCTACTACAAAATCTACCACTTGTCCGGCAATTTTCTCTCCAAGCCACTTAAGTATTTTCCAAGAAAGAGTCTCTACCACCTCTTCTCCAACTTCGGCCGCCATCGATCTTTTAAACAAAAATCAGATTTATATTAGATTTTTTTATTAATAAAAGAACCAATTTTGCAACAAAAAAATTGATAATAATTATCGTTCAGATTTATGTATAATATTAAAGAAAAAAACAAAACTACTTACGACAAATGTTGAAAGTTGCGGGTGTAAGACGTTTCCCTGTATAACTTAAATTGCTAGCGAAGCTTTGAAATTTTGTTTTCTGAAAGAACAGTAAAATCACAGCTTTTCACGTTTTATACTCCTTGTTCTTTTTCATTTCAATTTACAAATCCCGCACACGTAAAGAATTTGGTATTGGCTAAATCTTGTTTTTGAAGTATGGTGAAGCGTTTAAGTCACAGATACAATCATTCCTGAACATATGTTTTATTGTATTTGTTTAAAATCCATACCATATATTGCAGAAGTGTATAACTATGAATAAATCATGTTAATTCGCTATAACCGTTTGTTTCACATTACTTTAACATGAAAAGGCAATACAAGTATATGGCAACACTTTAGTAAACTGTTTACAAAGTCTACAACTTGCATTCCATTCATTCTGTAAATTACTTAAATTCGCTGTATAAGGTTCTGAGCACTCAATGAATGAACTCAAATTATAGCTCATTCAGATATTTTATTGAAAAAAAACACAAACTAGCAAAACAGTCAGAGCAGGGATCGAACTCATAAATAAGGAAAATAACCTGCCTGAGGCCTTTGTTACGCTGTTGTACCTTTCATTGATTGATTTTTTGAATTAGAAACAAAATAAGGAAAGGGTGAATATCGAACTTAACACAACGGAGCCGGAAGAACAAATGCCATAAATACAGCGCTGTTACAAACGTTGCGGTTCCACCTTGCGTGTTTGCCCGTGAATACTAACCTTTTTTGGAAACCGACAAATCTGACGTCAAAGAAAAAACACGAATAATTCAATATTATATGAACGTAAAGAAAATATGTTTACTTAATGTTTTACGTTTGAATTTTCCCCTTGCTATACTACTTGACGTATAGTAGACATACTTTTGTGGGGTTGGACATATGTGCATGGCATTTACTATTATATAAATTAACAGACAAGTGTCTTCACGAATTATATATATATATATATATATATATATATATATATATATATATATATATATATATATATATATATATTATGCCACATGATTAACTGGCTGATAATATGCACATCTCCTCTTGGTAGTGAAGCTTCCCATAAAGTTTCATTGAATTCCGGTCATTAGTTGCTGAGAAATATCCCGGACGAAAATCCGGACGGACGCACAGACTCACGGACAGACGAAGCTACGACTATATGCTCCCCCCCCCTCAAAAAAAATAAATTGGGGGAGCATAAAAAATTAGAAACTTATGACTGGATTTCTGGAATATATCGCGAACAGGTGTTATATCTTAACCTCTGCCAATTTGCTTAAATTCTGTAAATAAAACTGTTGAAACTTGGAGTGTTTTTTTTTCATTATAAGGCATTGTGAAAGAACCATTTCGATTTCATAACTCAATGGCCAAAAATTCGCCGGACCACAATTTAAGATTCCCAGTACTGATTAAGCAATTATTTGACAATAATTTCTACTGACCCCCTTGTCTAGTTATGTGTTTCTTGTTATCGAAAGGTCTACGATTATATAACTAGGTGATATGTGTTATAAATCTTATGTCAAGAATAGTGAGTCGTACTATCTAGTGCACTAAAATGTATAAAACTGTTTACACCCGCTGAGGTTTCATGTTACGCATTGTACCCGATTTGAGATCTTATATTTCGAGCTATTCAAGTGATTCATTCTTGGAAGACGTAAATCACATTTCAGATGTGCGATAATATTTCATTCAAATTAAAATAAATTTATCCTGGTGAACAATGAATTGCATGTTGTTTTTTTAAATAATGACTTGCATGTTTTATTTTTTATAATGACTTGCATGTTTGTTTTTCATAATGATGACCACCTTGTTTTAATTTCGTGGACGCCATACAACATTTGTAAATGAATATTAAAATTTGCGATAATTTCATGTTTTAATGGGCCTTCAACACCATGACTATTTCAACGTTTGGGTAACCTCACAAATATGCCATTAAGGACCAAATTAAGCCAACAACTGAGAAAACTGTTGAACATAATATACATAATAATATTGAGATAAACGATATTATCGCTTATCTCAATATAATTATATATATATGGGCAAAATGTTGCAACAATTTAATTTGTTAAACAAGTTTAACAAGAAATTCAGTAAACCACCCTAGAATAATTTTTAAACTGAGCAATTTCAGATTACAAGATATACGCGTTTGTTTCTGTCCACTCGAACAAATGTAGCCGATAATTTGCTCCGATGAGTGTAGATTAACTAATTGTCATTATGTACAAAACATTATCTTTAAACCTAGTCATCTGCCATTGAAACATCTGTTTCAAAAACATAATGTATAATTACTGGCAGTCATCATTACTAAGCACATAGTAATTAATATATCAGTTTTACAGAACACAATATTTATAAACTTAGTCATCATGCACTAAAACTTAGCGTCTCAGTTTCACAAACACAACATCTCTAATCCACAATGTCATGCACACCAACTTTTCACAATCTAGTAACTAGTGGAACATAATCTGCTGTACGTTCCACTGTAAGTTCTACCTGGGGGCCGTATACCTTAGCACATTCACTCAACAGTTCACTCGTTGTTATGTCTTTGGCGTCATACCTGGCCCAGAGGTCTCTGATACTATTTTCACTCCTCCGGCTCACTGGCCTCACTCTCCTAGTGGACAGACCACTCTGAGGTACCGTAACTCATACTGTACATCCTCGGCCTCTGCGCGTAGTGCCGGAACCAGACGGTAGAATGTCAGGTCCTGGCCTCCTGCTTTCGTATTCATGGAGTTGTGCCAGCCTCCAGTGTCGTTCGTTCTCGCACTAATCCCATACACTGACAAGGAGTCAATATCAAATATTGGATGGTTCAACCACTGCTCCTCCATGTATATAACGAACCTGGTGATTTGTTCGGAGTTAGCTCTAGCAGCCAGCAGCTGGAATGCTTGCTCGATGTCGGCGGCTGGAAGGAATGGTAGCGCCATCATGTTTCGAATGTACGTATGGATAGACGCCTTCTTCATGTATGCTGGCCTGAAGCCCAGGTCCCTCACCTTGCGCCAAACAGCCTGTGTGAAGTGGAAAATACATCCCTTGATGGTTGCTCCCGGAAATACCTGACGGACCGCCAACCATGCCGCTGAAAATTAAATAAAATCAAAATTAGATTTATACATAGATATTTGTAAAAAGATTTTGAGTTGTATGACTACATTAGAAAAGCAGATAAAACCTCTGTTTTTACCGTTTTTAATACAACCGTTTTATTAACCTGTCCTGCCTATTCTGTTTTAACCTAGTGAAGGACAGAATACATATTGAGTAATACCAAACTTAAAATGAAGCAAAACGACAATCTTTTATAAATTGTATGATATGAAAGTGAAATAAAAGGATGTTGACTTTTGACTTGACAAAAGCCTTCATTCTGGTAATGAAGATATATGAAAGATTCATATGTATTAACAAATGAATAAGATGCTGAAAGTGTAACATATATTTTGAATCCGCCCCTGTTAAATACAACAGATGCATCTATGACTACCATATATAAAATTAAATTCAATTCAAATTTTGGCTATTTACAAATTGGTTGGTAAACATGTGATGTTAATGGAAGTTCATTAAGATTCATTTTGTATAGATGTGCGTCAATAAATGTACATGCATAAGTGATCTTTGTTTTTATTTGTGAGCGTTAGCTCACAAATAATGTAGAGGCAATTTTGAAAATCACTATGGCTTAGCTACAGTAGGAACCGTAACCCATGACTGCCTGTGTTGACAACTGCAGTAAAATTTAGCAGACAACGAATGCTAAAAGCGTCTGCTCTAACCACCGAATGTGCTTGTTTATAGTTCCCACTGTACACTAGCCTACATAGTGTGTATGTATTCAAAAGTTTTTAACAGCTTTTGCGACAACGTTGGCCAGTCTAGTGTTTATCATTGAACTCTGTACATATTGGCTGCTTTCATTGGAACTGGGCTTAATGCATGTCAAATAAGATTAGCCTGGGCACACTGATAAGCTGTATGAATGATTTGAAAAAATAACAACACATCTCGACCTATGCTTTAAGACACACTCTTTATAAATTTGAATGGGTTGTAGTCATTTCAAACTTGCGATATAAAAAAAACATAAGATTATACAACAGCGAACAAATTCAGTGCCTTCAGCGCTTTTATTCAGAATTGTTTTCTGACTGGTACAGTTTTGGTACATATCGGCTAGTATTTTGGCTAGAGGTATATGCTATAAACTGTATTTCCCTAATGTGATTGACCTTTGGTCTAGCAAAATTATCTTTCCATGAAACGAAATGTTTAACTTCTGAAAAATATTAATTTCGCTACAAATGCATGTTTACCCCAGTGCATGCACATTTAAATTTATGTAAAACAAACTGTGAATGTCTATAATAGACGTGCGGTAACACCAAAAAGTGATTGACCCGATCGTTTTATTAATTATTTATTATCGCCTATAATAAACAATTTAATTAAAAAATTAATGCATGCCGTTGCGACGATCACTTTCTTGTGATCTTCTCGGGTAACTAAAAGATCTTATAGCCATGTTTTAACGCTTAAATGGTTGTTTGTTTGTTTGTCAGATAAACTGTGAGAAATATGACTGTTAAATATCCATCCATCTGTATGCAAATTCATTCATTGCCGTTTCTTAATTTCAAACGCATCTTAAATGTCGCAGCCTCCAGATAGACGCAGACGCGTAGAGCTTACGTTAGAGGATAAGATAAAGCTCATTACGGAATCAACTGCTCAATCAAAACCATCTCTGAAGGCACTCGGCGAGCGCTTCAAGATCGGGAAGTCAACGGTCAGCGACATCTTGAAGAAAAAGAACGTCTACCAGGAGCAGTGGTAGAAAAATGCGTCTGGCTCCAAGTTCCGTTTCGACAACGAATGCAAGTTCGACCGACTGAACGAGCTGACGTGGGAGTGGTTTAGCCGGAAGCGGGCCCAGAACTTCCCTTTGTATGGACCTGTGATCCAGGAGAAAGCAAGCAGCTTCGCAAATGAACTGGGGTACCACGACTTCAAGGGGTCCAGCGGCTGGTTCACCTCCTGGAAGTCCCGCTATTCTGTGAAGGCGTTCAAGGTGTCCGGGGAGAGTGATGGGTGGACCAGCAGACAGTCAGTGACTTCAAGAGCCGGCTTCCAGACATCATACAGGGATACAGCCTCGAGAACATCTTCAATGCCGACGAGACAGGCCTCTACTACAAGGCATTTCCTGACAAGATCCTGACTGTGCGCTGAGACGGTGCAAAGGGATTTAAAGTGCACAAGGATAGAATAACTGTCCTCTTCGCATGCAGCGCCATGGGAGAGAAGCTGACACCGCTGGTCATTGGCAAGGCAGCAAATCCCCGCTGCTTGAAGAACGTGCGACGAGAGCGTCTTGGTGTTACTTACGTCAGTAATAAGCGTGCGTGGATGACGTTAGCTGTGTTCTCTGATTGGCTCCGGGACACTCTCCTTAACATTGCAGAAAATAAGATAGTAAAGAAGAAATGTGCTTTGAAGCAGAGAGTGATCTCGGACTCTTTCGTGAAATCGTAAACTTCAAGAATGTGTAGGTTTTGAGATTATGAATGTCTTAAAAAATAATTATGACGCTTTTTTTGCTTGTGTGTATGTTTTGTGAAATGTGGTACATGTATGTATTGAATAATAAATCGTGTATCTACAACAATCTTATTTGTGTCGTCACTCGCCTATATGACAAATGTCACGTACGTACATGTATAAAGCACCACGCTCACTTTGGGATTAATCAAAACAAGTCGGTATGGAATGTTTTTTGCTTTAAATCGAATAAAAACACATTTTTTGAAGAATGCTAATATAAAATATAAAACGCCAATGCTAATATAAAAATGCAATTATTTAGCAAATGATAGATTTACATATGTAGGTTATTTATTTGAAATAATTAATAAAGAGTATATTCTTATCGGCAAAAGTTTTTTTTTTCTTAATAACATTTTGGTTTTACATGTACATTTCATAATTGATAATTCGAATCGAGAGAGAGAGAGAGAGCTGACCTGTTTAACCAATCAATTTGCTGTAACTAGTCTTGCGCCGATAACATTATTCTATTGTATTACTTTTCATTCAGTGGCTTTCGGACGACTCGTTGCTGGAGTGTGTAATACCAAAACAGAACGGCCGGAAGTTTGGAATGCGTCGCCTTTAAAGACTACAACTACAAATACCAGTGGAGCACGTGTTTCTCTGACGCCTATATACTATGGCGCACCAAAGGGGTCGAAACTTTAACTTCTGCTCGAGCAGCAATATGCTGCTCGAGAAGCATTTATTTTTAGAATAAGCCATTGAACCCGTCAGCCAATCAAATTTAAGCTTTCAAACGGACGACATAAGCTATCTCTACGGAAACGAAATAGACCGGTGTAGCGTGAATATTGTTTGATCGTGAGATCTGTCACATAAATCGGAATTCTGACGATTTTCATAGTACCCCGTGAGATTTCTCCGATCAGTCGCCGTGAAAAATGTCAGATTGATGAAAAATAATATTTAACGCAATGTTGTTTCAATTCAACTTAATTTCGCGTTTTAACAGCTTGCAGTTATTTTCGGACATCTTTTTTTCGGACGTTGAACCTAAACACGTTGTTCACAACAAAGATATCAAAACAGTAGTTCTAACACCATGCAAACATTTGAATTTTAAAACGATTTTCGTTTTAAATGTTATATATATCGATGATGTACATGCATTACGTTGTAAAGAAATATGGTAATGCCTAATTTACAGTCATGAGTGTTTCAGTGTTTTAATACAAAGATATAACATTGATTTAAGAAAATATTTTCAGATTATATATATACATTCCAGAAATGTATAATCCCAATCAGTGTTTTTATCATTATTTTAGCTAATTCACATGTACACTCAATTCAGGAAAACTATTGTATTATATTTCACACAATCATAATTACCACTATCATCATTTATTTATTTGTCAATAAGCTTGATTGGTAATTGCCGGTTTGGCTCGGGTAATGCTTTAAAGTACCCCGTGTACTCTTAAGTATACTTTAATGTACCCCCGGTACGCTAAATATACTTAAACGTACCGTCGGTGTGTCTGTCAGTGCAGTCACTCACAAACTTTTCAGGGCTTTATCTCAGAAACTCAATATAAGTTTTCAACATGAAACTTTATGGGTGTATAAATATAGCTGAAGAGAGGTGCCATGCACAAGAACCATAACCCGTCGCTTTCTGAAATAAGAGTTATTGCACTTTGTTGTTTTTGTATGATGTAACTAGTGCTATATCTCAGATACTATACAAGATGTTAACATGAAACTTCATGGGTGTATAATTATCAATGCACAAGAACCATAACCGTATACTTTCTTACATAACGGTTATTACCCTTTCTTGTTATTGTTTTTTTTATGATGTAACTTTTCAGGGCTATATCTCATTTATAGAACCATGCATAAGAACCATAACCCTTCACTTTCTTAAATAAGAGTTATTGCCCTTTGTTGTTTTTGTATGATGTAACTTTTCAGGGCTATATCCCAGAAACTATTAATACAAGATTTCAACATGAAATTTCATGGGTGTATAATTGTCAATGAGAATAAGTGACATGAACAGTCTGACGTTACTTTTCAGGACTATATCACAGATACTATACACAATTTTAAGATGAAATTAACTGGATGTTAAGATATCATAAGGAGAGGTGTCATGCACAAAATCTATAACCCTACACTGTCTTAAATAAGAGTTATTGCCAATTTTTTTTTTTATGCTGTAACTTTTAAATAAGTGGGATAAGGGTACAACCCTTCAAATAAACTTTTCTGTTAGTTCTGCACCCATCAATAATAAAAATTTATTTGGCGGGGGATATTAATTTAACGAATTTGCTTATTATTAGTCTAAACTTTGAAATGGACTTAATATTTTAAGTAGCATTGAGAATATAAGACACAACAGACTCATCAGTCATCAGTATTATGTTAGCATATCTTTAGTCGATTACTGAACTAGGGCAAATATAGTTGAAGTTTATCAGGTGGTCTAAAAGTCCTCACCGCCTAGCAGATAAGTCTACAAAGTATTTTAAAACCGGTTCATGAACATGAAATGATAAGTCATTTCCGCCATCGCGATTATTTATTTTAAGTCAATATGTTTTTGGAGTCTTAAGGCACTCATTGAAAAATACATCACTACATAAATAAATATCTAGGTCAATTGTGATTCTGTCAAGCAATGATTATCATATCAATTATTATCTCCAGAGTTATTCTTTTTTTCTTGCACTTATCATAATCTAACCATCTGCATTATTTTTGCCAAACAGGTGGTTTTGCAATCTGAGCACCACAATCATCAATTTTTTGTGTGGATATAAAGATTTTATAAAATTTATGATTTTAGGACCTTAAGTTTCATTGTGCTGTACTTGTTTAGGAGATGTGTAATACCAACTGGCTACTTCTGTTTTCAGAACTAAAAGGCACAGAAGGGTTTTATTAATATTTTGTTGAGTTCTCAGATTAATCGAGCCCAAAGCACTTCCTGCTACAAAAACATATTTTCGAGCAACAACACATATTGATAATATACTCTTGGTTTATTAAGACATCAACAATAAGCAACATGTATGCATGAGCACATGATATAGTAAATATGATTTATATATAAATTAAGAAATGTTTCAGTTGAGAAATGCATTTCTCATTGAATCACATGTTATTAAAACCATCATTTTGAATAGAAATTACACATGCAGTAACAACCAGCTGCAAACAAATTGTTTCTTACATGATTACTTATGCATGTCAAGGATAGGAAATTACTCACATAAGGAATGAAATATCCATGTGCAGGTATCAACAGTTGTCTTTGATTTAATCTATCTTGAATAATGCATACTTTTTAACATGAAAATCTCATTTTCCTCAAAACACTAAATTAAAAGTAACAGGAAGGTGGTAAAAAATTCATTATTTCAGTTACAAAACAATGAATTGAAAACTATCGGTACATTCAAGTTATCTGTATAAAACATGGCATCAACTTAAAATCAGTATCAATACATGTATCACCTTAAATCCGCAGATGTTGAGTAAGATTGCCTTTTTAAACAAAAAATTATAATTGCCCTAAAATGAGTGATTTAACAATATACAAAGAACTATCGTGATCCATTTTCAACATTTACTTTGTTGTTCTAAAATTTAAATATATATGCAATTTCAAACTATTTATGCAGGTAAACCATGTACACACAAAATTTTAGTACTCATCTTTACCCTTTTTTTTATCCCCATGTTTTTTTAAAAGCGTGGGGATATTGTGTTTAGCTCCGCCGTCTGTCTATCTGTCCGTCCTGGACACTATTATCTCCTACACTATTAGCACTAGAACCTTGAAACTTACACACATGGTAGCTATGAGCATATATACGACGGTGACAGCGACGGAATTTTGATCTGACCCCTTGGCCAAAAGTTATTGGGGTCAGGGTGGGGCCGGGTCAGTGATTTTCCTGCGACCCCATTCGAAAAAGGCTCATAACTACTGTGTCCCTTCAGATATTGCTTTCATATTTGGTATGCATGTGTATCTAGACACCACCTATCCATTCGCATACAATTTTTTACCCTTGACCTTCAACTTTGGGTCAGTTTTAAGGTTTCGAAATCTGTGACCGCGATTCGAAAAAGGCTCATAACTACTGTGTCCCTTCAGATATTGCTTTCATATTTGGTATGTATGTATATCTAGACAACACCTATCCATGCGCACACAATTTTTTTACCCCTATGACCTTGAACTTGGGGTCAGTTTTCAGGTTTCGAAATCTGCGACCGCGATTTAGAAAAAGGCTCATAACTACTGTGTCCCTTCAGATATTGCTTTTATATTTGGTATGCATGTGTATCTGGACAACACCTTTCCATGCGCATGAAAATTTTTATCCCTGTGACCTTGACTTTGAACTTTGGGCCAGTTTTAAGGTTTTGAAATCTGTGACCGCGATTCGAAAAAGGCTCATAACTACTGTGTCCCTTCAGATATTGCTGTCATATTTGGTATGTATGTGTATCTAGACAACATCTTTTCATGCGCATACAATTTTGTACATGCTACCTTGACCTTGAACTTGAGGTCAGCGTTCAGGTTTCTGAATCTGCGACCGCGATTCGAAAAAGGCTCATAACTACTGTGTCCCTTCAGATATTGGTATAATATTTACTGTGCATGTGTATCTGAACAACACCTTACCATGCGCATACAATTTTTGACCCCTGTGACCTTGACCTTGAACTTTAGGCCAGCGTTTAGGTTTCGAAATCTGCAAACACGATTCGAAAAAGGCTCATACCTACTGTGTACCTTCAGATATTGCTTTCATATTTGGTATGCATGTGTATCTGGACAAGACCTTTCCATGCGCATTAAAAAGTTTTGACCCCTGTGACCTTGACCTTGAACTTAAGGTCCGCGTTTAAATTTCGAAATCTATTAAGTGGTTATCTACCCAATCAGAAGAAGTGCAAGCATTTTCATCGGACAAAGGAATTATTCAACAATGAAGCTTGTGTATTGAAAACATATATAGAGTTACACAGTAGTGGCGCAGAGATGTATTTAGTAGTCAATTATTTGTGTTTATTCATCTGTGAAATGGTTTAGCTCATCCATCTAATGTTCATACAAGGGATAATAAAATATTGGTGCAAAGGGACACCTGTATTTTAGAGAAGAGATAGAATGCAGTCAAGCATAAAAAGCATGAGAAACTCATGGAATAGCGCCTCAAGAATCTATAAAAGGGCTGAAACTTTCAATTTGTTCAATCACACTTTTAGACTCATTATGAAAATCTTTCAAAATGTTCAAGTGTGAAAAATGTGACAAACAATTTAAAGCAAAAAGGACTCTTGAACAGGCACATCAATGACAGACATGAAATTTAACATTTTCATTGTTGTGTACAAGATTGCGATATAAAATTTCTGAGACGCTACTATTTAGTCAACCATTTAACCTCAAAACATAACTTTTCCAAAGCAGAAGCATGAAGATTGGCTATAACAGAGCAAGTTCAGCCATCTCATTCCAATGAGGATGATATGTACATAATGGGCGTCAGTGAAGTTGATTCAGTATTAGATTTTTTAGGAGAGCAGGATGAGGACCTAAATCCAAGTGAATTTTACTCTTGTATTAAGGACTTCGATTTTAACATTTTCACCGCCACCAGAATCAACAAAGCCTCGACTATGCATGGCCCCATTACCAAACCTAGGGCGCCCCTGGGTCAAACATGCGGCGTGGGGATACTCGTCGGCCTCTGCCGCGCCATTTCTAGTTTTAATTTTAAATTGTAGTTGACCTTGATTTATTTTTAAAGCCTGGTTTCAATACATCAACTATATTGTGCAATACAAACATCACACACAAAGCTATCTTGGGATGTAGGTTGTGAGACGCAGACCTCATGCAGCCATCGTTTGCAAACGTCGGATGATATCCATTTTAATGCCGTGCGGGTCTTTACAGTGGAGTGAACGAGTCGCACAGATATGTTTGCCGCACTCCATGAATCAGAAGTCTGTGTTTCACGACTAGTCTCGATAAACTGAAACATGGGCCTGTCGCAACATTGTGGGATGCTTTTTCCTGACCAAACATTCGGCAGTCTGGAAATAAAGTAAAAGTCATTCATACATAACGTAAAAAACAACAACATTTGTTTGCAATAAGAAAAGCATTATATTCACTAGATTAAGTGTTCACAAAAAATACTATTTCTGAAAATAAAATTGCAAGAACGATAGTTTGACAGTGAAAAGTATTCATGTTTTATGCATCATAAATATACAATCACATTAAGACACAAAAAACTACTTTTTATACAAAATAATATAATGGAGCAAAGAGAATGCTGTATTTCATTATATGACACATTAATAAATTAAAATATGAGTAATCTTCTTGTTTAACCTAATTTTCAGGGTTATTTGACAAAAGTGGGACTCTATAACACAGTTTGAAATATCATGACCTTTATAAATTAAAGGAAAATGCAAGGCTCTAAAAACCAATGCACCAACAGAAAGGTACGATGATTATATTCTACATTCTCCCATTATTTTGTTGAATAAAAAATAATGAAGATCTTTACTAAGCAAACTAGAGCTTTGTCACAGACGTGATGTATACCCCCACGTGCCGCATTGACACAGACTATTTTGCATGCTGTCTTTACAAAACAAGAGAATTAAATTTATGGCGATTTTTTAGAATTATAATGCAATTATCATTTATGGCCATTTCGACTTTTGAAATCTTGAATTCTTTCGCATGACATGCCGTCCAAATTTATGGCCATTTATTTACTTGTGAACTCCAAGTGTGACCTAGACCTTGGAGTTATCGACATAATTCTTTCGCATGACACATCGTCCAATGACTGTGAACAAATGTACCAGGTTTTTTTAAAATCTCACAATAAATGACATAGTAATGGCCCGGACAAGATCATTTATGGCCATTTTTGACCTTTGAACTCACAGTGTGAACTTGACGTTGCAGATATCGACGTAATTCTTTCGCGCGACACACCGTCCAATAATGGTGAACAAATGTGCCAAATGATTTTAAAATCTCACAATGAACAACATAGTTATGGCCCGGACAAGCTCATTTATGGCCATTTTTTACCTTTGAATTCATGTTTTAAAGGCTTCATTTCCATCCCTTAGATACTGATGAGCAGCAAACAGCATAAAACCTGAACAGTCCGCAAGTGACTCGAGTTACTCGCAAGCTGTTCTGGTTTATGCTGTTTGCACACAGCCATTTTCACTTTGCTTCTGAGTGGGAAAGGGTAAAATAATTTATCTCCATCCTAAAAGAAATGTACTTTAAAAATGTACTTTACAACACACATGAAGTAAATGCATGAAGTAAACATTGGACTTTCATAAAATGAAAGTAAGCGATTGAAACAACAGCATGTGGTTGGTTGATAGTTGCCAGGATAAAGCATTAGACATCCTTCTTTAACATCAACAGGCACTAAATGTTTATGTTACCCCAGTTCAAACAAATCTTAAGTTTGCTGATGACATAACCAAGCCATATCAATACATCCCAAGAGTGCAGTATAGACATAGAAACCTATCAAGTCAAAGAATGGAAGGTGATAGATAAATGAAGCCAACACAGAATCCAGACAAACAAATTGTAATTAATCCAAAGAATAAAATTAGCAAAATGATCTTAGAATTAACCCAAAGGATAAGAAATGAAGCCAAAGACTACTAAGCTTACAGATTTAAGAAAACAAATCAGGAATCCGGCTATGTACATTAATAAAGTATATAGCATAAACAAGAAATTCAGTAAGACAGTAAAAAAACATATAATAATACATAATCCAGTCAAATAATATGGGAATTCAGACAAAAAGGACGGATTTTAGATTCCATTGAAAGAATAGGGAATCCAATCCATGAATCCACTTAATAAGAAATCAAGTCAAAGATTAATAAAACCAGCTAGGAGTCACAGAATATGAAATACAGAATACAGTCAAAATTGCTAAATTGAATGAGAAATCAAGTCAAAGAATAAAGAATCCAGTCACAGAATAAGAAATACAATCTTGCCAAATAATGAGAAATCAAGTAAAAGAATACACACAATTAAGTGTCATTCAATAAGAATCCAACCAAAGAAAACAGAAAACAAACTGGCAAAGGATTAATGTAAACTACAACATTTACACTACTGGCATACCATACAAATTAACACAAACATCAATACCTATACTATCATAACCCAATCATTATACAAAGTAATGATAGAGTCAATAATGCAATACTTCAATGGAAATTGTGACAGGGTCATTGTATAATTGTCATAAACCTGCATAGCTGGGTTATACAAACCTCTGCTGGGTCATGATACACCTTTGAAAAAGTGGTTGATGGTTTGTTTGACTCTTTCAGTGCTGGAACCAAATTTGGAAGGCCTTTGCAAAGAGTTTGGATCCAGATGAGACGCCACAGAACGTGGCGTCTCACCAGGATCCAAACTGTTTGCTATTTTGATAGTATTTTTTGAAAAAAAATCGAAGAAAATGCTAATTTAAGAAATTAAGCAGACAACATTTTAGCAGACGACAAATTTCCCAGCATGCAAAGGCTTGATCTTAAGTGTGTCATTTGCTTGATGGGACACCTTGCTAATACAAGGCCTTTCATACATAAATTAATTACGGTTGGAAATAGATTAATTATCTAATTAGCGCTGACATATGATGCTCTCACATGCTAATCCCCAATTAGACAGGGTAGCGCATCAGTTTGGTTAGCTGATGAAGGCTATTTGTTGATGTAATGTTCTCAATCAAATAGTCATTAACCCATTTATGCCAAGTGGACTCTCCCATCCTTCTAGATTGGATCAATTTATTTCCAAAATTAGGGATGTCTAGTATATTTATTTCTATATTTAGAATATTTCTTACAGAAATTCCTTAAAGCAAACAGCGCAGACCCAGATGAGATGCCGCATCATGCGGCGTCTCATCTGGGTCAACGCTGTTTGCAAAGTCCTTTTTTTCAGGACGCTAGGCATAAATGGGTTAAAATTTTGTGTCATTGACCTATAAAAAATATGTTTGATATTTGAGAAATTATAATAAACAAAAGTTATGTGTTTGTAGGGTATATATTTAATTTAATGTGATTGACCTAGAATATTTTTTAACATTTGTTCGGTAGAAATGCGTTTTAAATTTGATATATTTTGTTTTATGTTTTGATGTATGATATATATTTGACGGTCGGCTACAAATGAATGGATAATAAGATATGATATGTTAAGAATTTCATTTATTTGAAAACGTTGAATAAATTAAAAGTTGCATAAATTTCATTTATATAACGGATGGTTGCAACTGAATGTCTGATGATGGAGTTGTATGGATTGGTGATTTTTAGCTTATGCAATTTTATACCACTATGACATTCTTTACGGCCAATATGAATGCTGATTTTGAGGGGAATAATGAAAAGTGAGATGTTTGAGACTGCTGAGATAACTGATCACTATATCAGAGTTACAAATTGAAATGAAGTTCACACTGTATGGTTTCTATGTAGTAAGAGAAGCATTAAAATTTGAGTCGCGTTTTGAGAAAACTGGGCTTTGAGCATGTGCATATAGTCTTGTCCCAGAGCATGTGCGTATAGTCTTGTCCCAGATTATGGTTTGAGGGTTGGGTTGGAGCGTCCTCATGTGCGTATAGTCTTGTCCCAGATTATGGTTTGAGGGTTGGGTTGGAGCGTCCTCATGTGCGTATAGTCTTGTCCCAGATTATGGTTTGAGTGTTGGGTTGGAGCGTCCTCATGTGCGTATAGTCTTGTCCCAGATTATGGTTTGAGGGTTGGGTTGGAGCGTCCTCATGTGCGTATAGTCTTGTCCCAGATTTGGTTTGAGGGTTGGGTTGGAGCGTCCTCATGTGAGTATAGTCTTGTCCCAGATTATGGTTTGAGGGTCGGGTTGGAGCGTCCTCATGTGTGTCTATTCTTGTCCCAGATTATGGTTTGAGGGTCGGGTTGGAGCGTCCTCATGTGAGTATTGTCTTGTCCCAGATTATGGTTTGAGGGTTGGGTTGGAGCGTCCTCATGTGCGTCTAGTCTTGTCCCAGATTATGGTTTGAGGGTTGGGTTGGAGCGTCCTCATGTGCGTATAGTCTTGTCCCAGATTATGGTTTGAGGGTTGGGTTGGAGCGTCCTCATGTGCTTCTAGTCTCAAGTGAGCTAAAAATATATCATGCAACGTTTTATCAGGCAGATATCAATGTGGTGGTATGATAAATTCTAATACACTGTGCTTTATGACTAAAATATCAGTAAATTACACATAGTTTGCATATCATCTTGTTGAGATTTTTTCAAATCATATTATAAGTTAACAAATTGAATCTCAGCGCAGATATCCTTAGTTTGACCTATTAACAATTTTTCGACTCTTCGATGCCATCTGATCACAAGAAAAATCTGATTATTGAAAATAAAACATGTCCATTTTAGTGAAATAAGGGCTACACAGACCAAAAAACTGTCCTAAATTAAAAAAAAAACATTCTCTTTTTCAACACAGGTTTCAAGGTTATATGAAACATACTTTAATTCATATTTCCTGGTTTAGCATTTGCAATAAGTACACTGAATACAAACAAAAAAGAAAATTAAGAGTATTATATCAAGATTTCTTTGTCCATTATAGAAAGGCATTACAGAAATAATACCGGTACATGTTTGTTTCTGTCTTTTCTCATCAAGATCGTTTTTTGTATACAGAGGGTAAACAGAATAGAGCTATCACTACAGGTGATACAAACATACCCTGCAATACCAAATACACAAATATAGACAAACATGTTTCATTGTGACTATAAACTATGTGAAAAGTGATATTTCATTTGAATGTGACATTTTAAGATGCTATCCCGCTTTTAATGATATACAAGGCGCCTACCAGGCTACTGAACACCTGAATATATGCTATCCAACTGAAATAAATCCACCTATCCTAAACGAATTAACATAATTGATGTGGTATGTGATATCAAAATTATATGACAGAGTTGTTAATGGTATCATATTAACACCAAAAAAATGTTATTTTTTAATTCACCACATGACATGGCAGTAAAGTTTTATTCGACTGAAAAGAGATTATAGCTGATATGGTTACGAAATGTTAAATTTTTATATCATTATAAATGTAAATTTAGTTACCACGGGAATATCATGTTTCTTTGTATGATAAATACCCTGCTTTGGAATTTGTTAATTCCATCTTTCAATTGAATCACATAAAATGAAAATGAAATACATAACAAAATATTAAGAAAAAAGCAAGTGTTATACAGAGGATAAAACCCCTTTCCATAAACCCCTTTAAAAAGCTATGTGCACTAATAAGGTAAAGTAATTATTACTTGGCATACAGGATGTAAACACTGAAAAGGGGTGTAAACAAACCAGAGCTGTCCCAAGCCATCTTTGTGACCTTGACTGTCCCATCAAGCTTTTTATTACTGCCATTAAGTTAGCATAAATGTAAAATTGTATTCAGTCCATTTTTGGTGGACAACTTTATGCTTTGGATTAAGTCCGATGTTTCCTTATTTCAGCCATTTCTCAAACAAGTGAATAAAAAGGAATATGAAATACACGTACAATAAACTATAACACTGACAAGTTGACATGAACACGCTATTATTATGCAAATCACATAAACTGGTTACTTAGCTGAAATTGCATGTTGAAATGAATTTGTTTAAATTAGCAATAACACATGATCTATCTGACATCAAAATATATCATTTTTGCAAACCTGAAAATAATACGCTGTAATTATTATTAGGGAGACATGCCTTATGCGTGACCATTTTTAAGTTTCGCCAAGCTGTATAATGCTCAAATATGACAACTGACATCTAAGTGTTACCTTAACCTTTAAGGGAACATGAAAGAGGTTTCTACATGTAACTGTTAAACACATTTGGCAAGTTATTTAAGAAGTGCATAATTACTATTGAAGTATCAGTTTGGATTGACCATTGACCTTTAAGTCTGACTTTGAGCCGGGAACATGGGTCTTAACACAAACTGGTGAACATTTGTTGTCAGTTATTGCTCCATTAATGACAAAGTAACAGTTTGGACAAATTTTACCTTCGACCTGTAAGTGTGCCCTTGACCTTTAAGTAAGGTAGACAGGTGTTACATGTTAAACACCGCCTCCTAATGATGGTCTTTTGTAATTATTAATTTTAAAATTGCATGCTGAATGATGTGCTGAATGATGTAGTTACTGTCTGTACAAACCCGAACACACACATACATACAGTAACAGACACACAAATGTGCACTCATACACTCAACCATTTTTACAAATAATTATAGTTGTTTCTGATGATGTCTCAAATAAAAAAGAAAAGAAAGATATGTCAAAGACATTACCCACGTAAACCATCTATTGCTTTGTCAGAGGCTTTGCAAATCTGCCATGGTTTAGTGCATGTGCAAATAATTCAGGAACATTTACATAACTTCGATTGAAAATTGTGTCATTTTACATCTACATTTAGTGGTAATTACATATTTTAAATCAAGCACTTAACAAATTTAGAAATAGTTCACTTCACAGACAATTGGATGAACAGTAAAACTGCCATATTCCACCCTACTGGGGGCATACAAACAAAAATTGCACTGGGGGTTCAAAACCCAGGACAAAAAGAAGCAAATACTAAAACATAACCACTAGACTTGCCTGCCCTGAGGGTTCAATACCCAGGACAACAAGGAGCAAATACTAAAACATACGGAATCCTGATAGTGCCATATATAATCTTGCACTTCTTTCATCAAGGGCGAAACTAGAAACACGAAGCGATACTTGATATTTTTCTTGACAGTCGCGGCGACCCACGATATTTTTCTTAAAAGTCGCGGCGACGCACAATATTTTTCTTGACAGTCGCGGCGACGCATGATATATTTAATTCGATATATCGACCTTGTGTAGGTGATGATGATGTGGTCGATCTGGTTCTGAGTCCTGCTGTCTGGTGATGTCCATGTAAGTTTGTGGATCTCCTTGTGCGCGAACAGGGTCCCTCCTATGACCAAGTCGTTCTGTTGGCAGAATTGACTAGTCTCTCCCCGTTGTTGGTGATCACATCCACTCCATGTCTTCCCATGGTCCTCTTTTTGTCTTTGTTGTCGCAGCAAACCTTAGCATTGAAGTCGCCGAGCAACATCAGCATGTCGTGTTGGGGGATGTCCTTCTTGACAGTCGCGGCGACCCACAATATTTTTCTTAAATGTCGCGGCGACGCACAATATTTTTCTTGACAGTCGCGGCGACGCATGATATATTTAATACGATATATCGACCTTGTGTAGGTGATGATGATGTGGTCGATCTGGTTCTGGGTCCTGCTGTCTGGTGATGTCCATGTAAGTTTGTGGATCTCCTTGTGCGCGAACAGGGTCCCTCCTATGACCAAGTCGTTCTGTTGGCAGAATTGACTAATCTCTCCCCGTTGTTGGTGATCACATCCACTCCATATCTTCCCATGGTCCTCTTTTTGTCTTTGTTGTCGCAGCAAACCTTAGCATTGAAGTCGCCGAGCAACATCAGCATGTCGTGTTGGGGGATGTCCTTTGAAACACTTTGAAGGCGTCGTAGAATGCATCCTTGTCCTCTTCTTCTGCGTCGTCTTCTTC
The DNA here is from genome assembly GCF_020536995.1 of Dreissena polymorpha. Lineage (NCBI taxonomy): Eukaryota > Metazoa > Mollusca > Bivalvia > Myida > Dreissenidae > Dreissena > Dreissena polymorpha. The sequence continues at coordinate 110,151,128 of NC_068357.1, read as the reverse complement.
ATATATAGAAACTTAATAGCATTGATTTTAAAGGTTTTGTAAGTATGATTTAAATTACAGTAATTAAACAATTGCAATATCAAAGCTACTAATTCACAAAAATCTGAAATGCAAATTGCACATAAAGTTATACAAATAAAATGTTGATAAGTTTCCAATTCTTATTGGAATGGGTTAAATAAACCATTGGCTAATTTGCTTAAATATCATATTGAACATTATTCAGCTTAAAGGAAACATAATAAAACAAGAAACCGTCGGAGACCGGTGATCAATGCTCCCAAAATTTTTTTTTTGTCACAATATTGCACTATATATTCAGATAAAAGGAAACGTCTTGAGGGCACAGTAGTTGGGGGACAATAATTGCTTTATAGAAAATTTCAAAGGGCGAGAACTCTGTGAATATACATCCGACCAGACCCCGCTAATAATACGCACATCTCTTCTTGGTAGTGAAGCTTCCCATAAAGTTTCATTGAATTACGGTCATTAGTTGCTGAGAAATAGCCCGGACAAGAATTGCACTATATGTACAGTTAATGGAAAATTTCAAAGGGCCATAACTCTGTGAAAAATCATCCGACCAGAACCCGCTGATAATATGCACATCTCCTCTTGGTAGTGAAACTTCCCATAAAGTTTCATTAAATTCCGGTCATGAGTTGCTGAGAAATAGCCCGGACAAAAATTGTGCACGGACGGACACACAGACGAACAGAAGAAGCGGCGACAATATGCTCCCCCCAAAATAAATTTTGGGGGAGCATAAAAAATGTTTGTGGATATTTGAGCATGTCTATTTCACACAAAGGAATCTTCTTTAGGTGTAAAATATCTCATTTGTTGAGCTATTCAAAATCCTGTGGGGAATATTGAATAGTTTTAAAACATTATACAAACTGGTTGGACCATAGAACATTATTTTGTTCCCCATAAAGCTGTTTGAAATGTTTCTGAACTAAAGGATTACAGTAGCTTAAAGGGATATACATGTAATAACGCTGTTTTTAATTTACTATAAACCTTATTTAAGCAATACATATTCTCTCTTTTCAAGCAGAAATTTATAATGAAACATTGTTATATTTATGAATTTTTTTAGACAAGATTGAAAAAAGCCCTTTATCACTCACCTGGGTAATGGGGCATGGCCAAAATTTACCCCGGGGGCATGTTTTCAACAGTTTTTTTTTTCTCAAAAAGCCAAAATCTGAGGCCTACACCATTCATCAGAAGTGTAAAGAGTACAATGCATTATGGGACACAACTTTCATTGGACGAGCAAATTTTATTTAGATTAAATGCAATACGATCATGTACAAATAATGTTTTATTGTGTCATACAAATTATGAAAAAAAAGTGCTTCCTGGGGACTTTCTGATAACCGTAACGGGTAAAAATGAAAATGAATATCTGTTAACAGTTACACTGCGTTAGCATGTATATAAATCATCTTCATAATTTCATTTATTTTTCTTACACATACAGCTCTGATAGGGAATACATGTAATAAACACTGACTCTTTAGTTTTTCACAACTTTATTGGCATTACACAACAGATAAACACCAATTAGCTGTCGAAAGTGGTTTAACCTCTACACAGTTAAAAATCTAAAATTGGTGAAACGGACAAATAAAGCAATGAAGCTGTGATCGTCGCTATCTTTGTACCGGATTGCTGAATTTTGAATTTCAGATTGTCAGAGTGCGAAGTCATTTTTTGCCATTTCCCCATCGGCCGAATATTTATTATTTCGGTTATTTACAATGTTTCCTAGTTTGCGGAATGCATATTTCCAATTCCCATGTTGCCGACTCCTTTTCATCGTGAAACAATGTGAATGACGGCCAAACAACGCGGTAAGTAGCGTGTCCATCCCCCGGGAAGTGTCACCCATCGAGAAAAAAGAACACTGCTGACGGGCTTTTTGTTTAAGTACACTGTGTCTGTACTGTAGTCAGGCAAATATAAAATATGGGCTCTCAGTTGTAGTGACAGCCATTTTGTAAAAATGTTTTTTGTCACTTTGACCTTGACCTTTGACCTAGTGACCTGAAAATCAATAGGGGTCATCTGCGAGTCATGATCAATGTACCTATGAAGTTTCATGATCCTAGCCATAAGCTTTCTTGAGTGATCATTGGGAAACCACTTTACTATTTCGAGTCACTGTGACCTTGACCTTTGACCTAGTGACCTCAAAATCAATAGGGGTCATCTGCCAGTCATGATCAATGCACCTATCAAGTTTCATGATCCTAGGCATAAGCCTTCTTGAGTTATCATCCGGAAACCATTTTACTATTTCGGGTCACCGTGACCTTGACCTTTGACCGAGTGACCTCAAAATCAATAGGGGTCATCTGCGAGTCATGATCAATCTACCTATGAAGTTTCATGATCCTAGGCCTAAGCATTCTTGAGTTATCATCCGGAAACCACCTGGTGGACGGACCGACGGACCGACGGACCGACAGACCGACAGACCGACCGACATGTGCAAAGCAATATACCTCCTCTTCTTCGAAGGGGGGCATAAATATGAAATGACATTGAAATCCTTCTAGGAATGCACAAATTACAGAGATGATACTAATTTCATACAGAATACTCACACACATACACACACAAGAACTCAGAATTAGAGGTAAGGTGTGACTAAAATATGCCCTCCTCAATAATGGCCAAATGTTCGAACAAGTTCGTTAAATTGCTGATCACCAGTGGATTTTAAATTGAAAGTTTCAGCTATGGTTCTCATATTGCAGCCATTACTAGTCAAAGGCTTCGAGTGATTTGGAAGGTATGATATGAAAGAAATTCAATTTATTGTAGATCTTTTTCAAATTGCCTGACACTACACTCACACAAAGAAATTTGCGGAGCGATTATATCTTATAAATATATTACAATGTTCAGGTATTCAATGGGTAGGGTAATCTGATTATACGAGCTATTGAAGCATGGGTACTGAATAATTTTTAAATGTCATAATTGGACCAAAGAACATTTTTAAGGCATAGCATGTCCATTATAATTATTTAAGAGTGTTATCAATTCAAGTCATCAAATAAGCAATGTAAAGTTTGTGCCATTAGTATTGTCAGAGAGAAATATGTTAATAGATCTGTTATTCAGCTTTTAAAAATGTATTTCACATTCCAATAAATCTTAGTTAAATTTTATACTCCATGTACATTTCTGTTTTGCAAAATTATTGTAAAGCTATTGGTTGGTCACAAGTGATACATTATCTTGTGCTTCTAAATTTCTTAATTTTATAATCATACATGTACTTCACATATTTATACATAAACCATAAACTGCAATAATGGGGTTAGACTTTACCATGGTTTTAGATAGAGTTTACCTGTCCGAATATTGCTGATCTAACAGTAAGTGGTTATTTGTTGGAAGAAAGTGTCAAGACAAGGAAAATAAATGAATGCCAGAATTTGTGTATGGATATCAGTATGTAATATCTGAATACTATAATGATAACTATATAAATCAGTTTTGATAGCCGAGATATTAAGTCTTGTTTGTATATTCTTTTAGCAAAGATCTTTAATAAGTAATAAGTCATATATAATAACTGTATATTCAAAACAAGAGGGCCATGATAGCCCTGTATCGCTCCACTGTTTTTTCTTTGCGAAAAAAAACGTGCAATGCGCATGGGTTGAAATGTACTCAAGCATGTGACTTTCTCTTTCTATCCCTCGTCCCACTGGGGGTTTAAAGTTGGAAGGGTGAGCATTTTTATAAATGGAAAAAGTTACTAGCGTGTTAACTAAACAGACTTAAAAGCCCGGGAATTGTTGCACAGGTCCTTTGCTTATAACGTAGGTACATTTATCTCTCCAAAAGATATTGTCGTTCTTTCTATTTCACATATTTTTAGACGCCGACGATCAAATCTACGCATTTGATTTGAAACAGATTCGCAAGACCCATAGGAATGAAAATGCCTTAAACCTTTACCAAACGACACATTTTGGACTTTCCCAATTTGAAAGAGGTTGCAGATGTCAATTAAATTAAAATGGAATATGAAGGAAATGATCAGGTAGGGTAGAAATAATTGTGATAAAAGGAGAAATTACTCATCAACCCACACATCCCTTAGACCAACAGGCCTGAGAATATTATGATAATCTAAAGATTATTTCTTTATATTTATAAATGTTTTTAATTAAGTAATACATTTGACTTCTAAGATCAATTCATAACTTATATTAAGAAAATTATAAAATGGTCAGAAATATATATGGATTGTTGAGCAATTGACAATCATATCCACAATTCATGAGTCACGATTCACAAATGGAACAATGAATCATTAGTTATTAAAAAGCAGCATATACGATAGTTAAGAACATTGCACTTCATTAATTTCAACACCTTCTCTTGGATACAAAGTTTGAGTTTACCTTGCAGTATCATATATTGACTTTTCTTGAAATAATTATGTTCATGGAAGTTGTGTTTTTAAAATCAATAATATATTATTAAACTGGTTTTAACACTACAAAAAAGACATGAAATTAACATGTCATCCAAAATATTTTCATCCAGATATATGGTCACTTTCAACATATTTAAATAAAACCCGACTTTTTTCAGTTTGTAAGAAAAACATTCATAACACATATGTTCTTACTTCGATGCCTTTGTAAGCAGTCACCATCTGACCTAAAATGGCACTAAATTACAGGGTTTTATCTCATGTTTACAAGATGCTGATGTTGTTGTTGGTCACAGCCAAACGGCCGCAGTAATCTCCACTGGTAAACGTCATATGTTCAGTTTTGTGACCCCCGGGGCTGGGTCAAATTTGAGCCCAGGGAAATAATTTGAACAAATTTGGTAGAGGACTATTAGATATCACTACATACCAAATTTAGTAGCCCTAGGCTCTATAATTAAGAACAAGAAGATTTTTAAAGTTTGCACACAATAGGCCTTATTTAAGCATATGTTCATTTTTGTGACCCCTGGAGCAAGGTCAAATTTGTTCACAGGGGCATAATTTGAACAATCTAGGTAGAGAACTATTATATGTCGCTACCTACCAAATTTAGTAGAAATAGGTCCAATGGTTATGGACAAGAAGATTTTTATAGTTTGCACAAAATGGGCCCAATATAAGCATATGTTCAATTTTGTGACCCCTGGGGAACGGTCAAATTTGATCCCAGGGGCTTAATTTGAACAAACTTGGTAGAGGACCATAAGATGTCATTACATACCAAATTTGGTAGCCCTATGCCATACGGTTAGGACAAGAAGATTTTTAAAGTTTGCACAAAATAGGCCTTATATAAGCAAATTTTCGATTTTTGACACCCCCAGGGCAGGGTCAAATTTGACCCCAGGGGCATAATTTGAACAAACTTGGTAGAGGACTATTAGATGTCACTACATACCAAATTTGGTAGCCCTAGGCCCAATGGTTATGGATGTAAAGATTTTTAAAGTTTTCACAAAATAGGCCTTATATAATAAGCAAATTTTCAATTTTTTGACCCCCCAAGGCAGGGTCAAATTTGAGTCATGTTGGTAAAGAAGTATGCACAATATTAAAGCAATATGTCAAGGGACATAGGAAATATTTGGGGTGGTTCGCAAACTTTTACATAGAGTCATTAATAATATGCATATTCTAAGTGGAAAAAAGGCCATTATTCTTATAAAATGTTGTTGGTAAAGAAGTATGCAAAATATTTAAGAAATTTGTCAAGGGACATAGGAAATATTTGGGGTAGTACGCAAACTTTAACATTTGCACGCTTACGCTTACGGGAAGCCGATCCCGGGTTGAGTAGGATAGCTCCACTATATATATTTCATATATAATAGACAAGCTAAAAATTAATGTCTTCTAGTGCATCTGGGGCATCACCAGCCTTACCAGCTGTTTCACAAGAAAGAGAGCAATCCTTTGTCACAACTTCCATAAACTTGTCCGCGTTGAAGTTTTACAAGAATGGTTGAATATGAGCACCAAATATTTTCTCTCCCAAGTACCTTGGTATGTTTTGCTGGTTGTGTGCATGTTGCAATGTTGGTGGAACTCTGGTTGAGCCAAGTTCTGGACCACTGTTACCGTCATATCTTCTAATGGTGAATCATTGGCATCATCTCCTGCATCACAAAATCGAAAGCTTAATCACAACATCAATCTACATAACTGTCCAGTGTCCATCTAATTATTGTATTCAGGAAATGATTCATAAGACATGCTTGCCAAGAATTGTATGTTAAGAACTCATTTTGATGAAATAAAGAGTTTTTGGAGGTTAATTCTTATTTTTAAAAACCCTAATTGAAGGGCAAGTCATCATTTTGATCAAATGAATTGTGTATCAAGTCCTCACTTTTATGATAAATCAATTGTATGTCAAGTCCTCACTTTTATAATAAAATAAGTTTTGTGTAAAGTCCTCATTTTGATTGATAAGAATTTTTTTGAGAAAGTTCTTATTTTAAAAAACTGGAGTCATCATTTTGATAAAATGAAGTGTGTATCAAGTCCTCACTTTTATGATAAATCAATTGTATGTCAAGTCCTCACTTTTATAATAAAATAAGTTTTGTGTAAAGTCCTCATTTTGATTGCAAATAATTTTTTTGAGAAAGTTCTTATTTTCAAAAAACCTAATTGAAGGGCAAGTCATCATTTTGATACAAAGAAGTGTGCATTAAGTCCTCACTTTTATGATAAATCAATATGTGTGTCAAGTCCTTACTTTTATAATAAAATAAGTTTTGTGTAAAGTCCTCATTTTGATTGCAAATACTTTTTTAAAAAAAGATCTTATTTTGAAAAAACTAATTAAAGGGGAAATCATCATTTTGATAAAATGAAGTGTGCATTAAGTCCTCACTTTTATGATAAATCAATCTGTGTGTTAAGTCCTCACTTTTATAATAAAATAAGTTCTGTGTAAAGTCCTCATTTTGATTGATTAGAATGTTTTTGAGAAAAATCTTATTTAACAAAAAAAAACTACATTGTAATTGAAGGAAAAGTATTATTTTGATCAAATGAATTGTGTATCAAGTTCTCACATTTATTTGAGAAAATTATTATTTTCCAAAAAAAAAATTGTAGGACAAGTCTTTATTTTCATCAAATGAATTGTGTGTCTTAAGTCCTCACTTTAAATTATATAAAGATTTTTGGGGAAAATTCTTATTTGCAAACAACTAATTTAGGGCAAGTCTTCATTTTGATAAATAAATTTTATATGAAGTCCTCACTTTTATAATATAAACAACAAGAAAATTCGTTTAATTGATATCCCCCACCAAATAAATTTTGTTTATTGATGGGTGAATAACTTAATTAAAGCTTATTTGTAGGGTTGTGCCTTTTCTTACTTTTTTGTAGTTACATCATACAAAAAACAAAGGGCAATATCTCCTATTTAAAAAAGTGTAGGGGTATGGTTCTTGTGCATGGAGCTTCTCCTTATTAATATCTATACGCCCATGAAGTTTCATGTTGAAAACTTGTATCATATCTGAGATATAGCCCTGAAAAGTTACATCATACAAAAACAACAAATGGCAATAACTCTCATTTAAGAAAGTAAAGGGTTATGGTTCTTGTGCATGGAGCTTCTCCTTATTAATATCTATACGCCCATGAAGTTTCATGTTGAAATCTTGTATCGTGTCTGAGATATAGCCCTGAAAAGTTACATCATACAAAAACAACAAAGAGCAATAACCCTTATTTAAGAAAGTGTAGGGTTATGGTTCTTCTACACGGCACTTCTCCTCATTGATATCTATAAATTCATTAAGTCTCATGATGCAAATTCTTATAATTATAGTTTCTGAGATATAGACCTGAAAAGTTTGTGATGGACGGACTAACAGATGACAGACTGACAGACTGACGGACAACACCAAAACTATATCCCTCCGCCTTTGGCGGGGGATAAAAATGTGTCAAGTCCTTGTTTACTTGACTTTGTGTTATTCTGTGATACATATATAAATTGCATTAAACGTAACAAGAAAACATTGCTTCTAAACAAACTTTAATTTAACTAAACAATTAATACTGTGTGTCAGAACTGTGTTATCTAAAGATAATTGTTATTATTGCTGTTAATTGAGTACTTTATGAAAATAAACACTAAAATAATCAACACTTTGTGAGTTGCTTTTGCGCGTCTTCCGAACTACGAACTGCGTCTCAAACACCAATCATCCACTGTGGCATAATGTATGTTCTATTATTTGTGTGACACACATATTGACATTTTCTAAACTGTATTATATAAAATTTCATTAAATATAAATTATGGTTTTGCTATACATGTATTGCAAAATGTCAAATGTTTGTTGTAGACTTAATTAGACTAATACCAATTGAAGTCTGTGTTGTTTTCACACATTTAAAAATTATCAATTTTACAGATTTTTGAAATAAAGTAGCTAATTAACATAACAAGCGGGCCATGATGGCCCTTAAGAGCTCATATGAGTTCACGGACACAAATTTACCTGATAGAAGGCATGAACTTAGTAAAAGAAAAATATGATAGACCTAAAAAAAAAGACGTGTTCATAAGGCACAGTTGCCCCCACATTCCACTTTTGTCGCAAAACTACGCTTATGTCAAACACAACCTGTTAATAGCCATATTTGACTATTGACCTGTAAGTGCGACTTTGACCTTGGAGTTCAGCCTTCTCATGTTAGCCATTTGTAAGCATTAAATTTTGGAAGTCCCAGGCATAAAATTGCACTTCAATGCTAAGAGTATAATTAAACCATTACAATGTATCACATTATAATAAATATTAATTTTTAATTTAATGTGTTTTGAACAAATGTACGTGGGTCATTCAAAAGTTGTTGTCTGGTAACCTTTTGTTGATTTAGTTATTCCAGGGTATAATCTACATGTGCGTCTCGCGTCTATGACGCACAAATTAATATCGAAATAGACGCATCGTTTTGAAATATGTGCGTCCACTCGGACGCATTGCTGAACTGTATCCATTACCGCATACGCGAATCACGATAAGCACAAACCATCTTGTGTATGAGTCAAAAGTGTAGCAATGAACGCTGAGTTAAATTAACCGAATGAGGCTTGAAGACTCCAGCAAGTCTTTTGATTGGCTCTAGTCGAGCCGCTGATGTATAATACAAACTAATTAGAATCTACCTTTTAAATAGAATGTGTTATGATATTTTCTCGAATCCCCGGATGAAAACCTGCTTTAACTTTGTGTAACTTAGTCATATATAATACAGAAAAAATGCCTCCGAAACAAGGTGTTGAAGCTTAATCCAAAACAAACAAATCTGGCAATACCTTATATTTCTGAAAGTTTTATTGAAGTATAAAATTGAAAATTGCCTTTTACAAAAAATGTCAAGCAAAACCAGTACACTTGGGGCAATTTTAAGGATATTGTTCAATATATTTTGTTAATGAAGCAAGTTATTGAGAAGAATTTTCACATTTAAGTTAATCACATGGAAACACTTCTGTAAGATAGAAAAAGAACTCAAACATGCTTAATGGTATGAAAATAAATGCATGTTTTATTTAGGCTTCATTATTTTTTAAATCACCCATAGGATATGATGCGGCATTTGTCTACGGAATATAAAAAATATCAATCATTTTTACCCGGAACTTGGCGCTGTAATAAATTTGCTATTCTGTGTGTTCTTTTACCAAGCTTGATTAGGAATTTTTGAAAACGCGCAATGGAGATTTTCTTTCACCATTAAAAATAATAGTTCACGGATTCAAACCATAATACCTGATTAATATGTTGCTACAGTGGATTCCTGTTCTTAGCATACCATGTCAGCAAAAATTATGCTAATAACAGGAATATGCTATTAACAGGAACACACATTTTAGCATAAATATAGCAACTGGGGGCATACAATAAGTCAAATCTGTTAATAATTGATCGTCAAAGTGAAATGTAAATGCAACATTGTATATGATTGATGTTTAAGATAACTATTTATCAAATGGAATTGTATTCTAAGGTATTTGCATTTGCATTTGAGCATTTTTTAGCAGATTTAAAGCATATTTTCTTGGCATTCTGAGAATGTTCTATATGCTATAAAGACTTTAAGTGAATTCTGAATATTGGGGTTAAAAATTATGCTATTAATAGAAGAAAAATACATTAAAATATAAGAATTAATCTGTGCTTTGACATTCTATATGCTAATAACATAAATATGCTATTATCAGGTATGCTAATAAGTAGAATCCAAAAATTATCCTTCAGTCTGACAGAATTTCCTAACCTGTCAGACCAAACATCTGACAGATTTTTTTACATTTAGCGGTGTCTGACTTGGCTTCTCACTTTTGAGTTCATGATGCTTAATGTTTTAGATTCAACACTAGTTTCTTCAACCTCACGACACCAGAGCTCCTTTGATGCAAATATACTTAAGTGGTATTAAGGGATATATTTTTTTCCCTGCAAATTGCGCTTAGTTCCTCACATCTGGTTAAAAATAAACCTGTTACCCTCCGATTGACTGTCAATTTATACAGCAAACTCCAATACATATTCCTGTTTGTATTCTTGTATGAAAATGTCCACAACATATGGGCGTAGTTATATGGGGACTGAATATTCAAATACATGTAGGTTAAGAAGTACAGTAAATGACATGACAAAATGCTGTTAGGACATATCATCATCCTTAATTCTAAACCAGCTATACATGACATTATTCTTAAGAGGGGCATTTCAGAATAAAGATAAAAAGATACAAACGATTCGCAATGGAAAAATTATTTCCTGCAAATATTTTTTATCGAAATTATTTCCGTCAAGACATGTTGTACAATAGCATGCCATGGTTAAAATGAGTGTGTAAAACAATGCCTAAACTCTTTCTGCAAAGTTTGGGAAGTCTGCTTTAGGGACATTTAAATGGAAAGACAGATGAAAGGTAACTCATTATAGTGCCACCAATGTTATTATTATGCAATTTTTTCGCAGTTCAGAACTGAAAATAACAGCCCAGAACTTAATTATCCACTGCCAAGTTATTCAATAAATAGTAAATTGTAAACATTTCAATTATGAAAAATTAAACAACTTGTAATTCAGACACAACTCACATTTTACCTGTTGTTAGCTTTGAACAAGCTAATTGGCCTCGGTGAAAAATAATTTACATTGAAATTGAGAAAAGTCCTCGAGAACTCAGTGCCCCAGATTATTATTTGGGAAATAGGGTTTTCAACCATTGATTTTGAAAAATAGGGTGATTTCATTCTTCATATAGAGTGAAATGAGTAATAAAAATGCATACCTTAAAATAATTGCTGATTTACTTCCGTTGACGCTGCACACTTGTATTGATTCAATAGAACTGTAAACTATCATCATAAATTTTAATAAACTGATGTTTCCTAATATCTTTAATCCTTTAAACTGTCCATGATATAAACTTTAAAAAATGTCGACAATTTCTAACCAATGACATGCCTTTTTATACTTTTGACAGGTTTGTTAAGTCACAGACTTTCCATCATGTTTTTTGGATGTCAACTCAACTGCTGTATACACAGTTTCTAACAAAATCGATAACACGAATGATTCGGCACTTATTGGCTCTTGCTTTCTTGATTCAAAAAAGTTTCCGATCGGCTGATATTTTGGCGCAACATTCTCGGACGTCTTTCGACCTCTCTTAGCTATTTTTATTTCGCATTGTAATAGAAACTGAAAGTACAGACGCTTTACAAATACATGCACAATGGGCGACGAATTAGGGGGCAGGGGATATATTTTTGACCAAATTTCGAGTTCCGAAAGGCCGCAAACAGTCAAATCCATTGCATCAAAACAGAAAGTGACACAAGAAAGCCTTTTTGTGTCAGTGTCATAGCATAGGCAATATACATTGAAAATACAACCAAAGACAAGGCTGGCTTTTTCACTTGTGAAACTATGGCCCTTGATCTTTCCCCCCGACCACCTCATTTATAATGAAAAATTGAGAAATTTGACCCATTTCATGGCATGCACAGAACATTCAAACAGAATGCAATCCTAGTTTTGGCTACATTACTCACTAATTTCATCCCTGTGCTTTGTTTATTTGCCTAGAAAAGTGTCTCCCATACGTTTAGATTTTTCACAATTTACCTTCAAAATTTTGTTCTGTTTCTGCAGCGTGAAATATTGACTTCCGACAAAAGTGAAAACCTCCTTTTTGAAGATTCAAAATTTCCTTGCTAGGGAGCTGTGGCTAGTTGTAATGTTTTTTTCCAAAATTTTGAGACATTCTTTCTACAACCTAACACAAGAAATACATCTTATAAATACCTAATTGATTTTTAAAGACCATAGGTAACACCTACCCTAAAGATATGTAATTTTCATGGACCCCCCTTTCACTGATATATCCCCTGCCACCTTAAGTTTTTTAATATATGCATAATAAAACAAAAAGCTTTTGTTATATTAAAATATAATGTTTAATGAATTAAATGCAACATTTCTGAACTGTATCCTGTGTTTTGTTTGTATTTCATAGTAATTCCAAAAATTCACATAATTCAAGGGAAACAACAAGAACAGAAATAATCAAAAAAATAGTGTTCCTATTCACAACATTTGACTCTATTTAGTAGAGAAGCACACAAGTTATATGTCAAATGTTTAAAATGATTATTGACACTATCAATCAGTCTTACAGATGTATATTCCCATATGATTACATAATACATGCACCAAATATTGATATTCATTCTTTAAAATACCATTCAAAATTAGATCACTCCATAAGAAATCACAGCACAGTTATAAAAACAATCACGCTAGGAAAAACAAAGGTGTACTTTTCAAAAAAGGAGTATTTCCAAACTATAAAGTTTCTGCAGGCATGTGCCCTGTGTAGAGAAACAAGTTCAAGATTCTATTCCGTTGAATTCAGACCCTGACCTGGAAAGTGTCGTGCGATTGGGTGATTCTGTGGCTAACGATGTCTTGAATGCGTGTAATCGTTCTCGGGGTCCACTCGTTCTCCCTATTAAACTGCGACCACATCAAACAGTACCACAGTCTGAAAATCAAAGTGCTACAATTGGAAACAGTGGGCAAATATATCTGACTATGAGAACATCATTGTAAACAAGACACAGCTTGAAAACATTTTCAAGTGCATAAGGAACCTTCATGAGCACATATTTTCCTTTTGTTAATGCTTTCAGGCCCATAACTTAAGTGCTTGATGTTGACACAAAGTTTACTGTGGCATAAATGTGACACATGCATTTTTGATGACATGGCATGTTTATTTTCAAGATAATATAGTGCATGGTGAGCTTTAAGCCTTAGCCTTTTGCCGCGGAAACTACACCGCAGAACACCATAGACGCTTGGAGTGTACGCCCCCTTCCAGATGTGGCATTCACTTATTATTTCGTATTTATTATCAAATAAATGCTTCAATCTTAGTCTTTCTTCATCGGTTAGGTGTCACATGAAGAAATATGTTGCCATAATGACTTCAAATAAGAAGAAAAAGAGAATTTATGTTTGCGGCATTTTACAAACCACTATTTTGCATAATTTTCCTATTTTAACCAACTTTTTCTACAAAACTGCAGACTTATCTTGCTTATTTAAGTATTCAAGCTCAGAAAATGTGCAAATGTAGATGCTATTACACAAATATGAGTTTAAACATTGTTTTCCAGTGCGAAACCAGCACACGTGAAATTTTCCTAAAATTAGCAATGGTTTTAACATTATTACCTCCCTTTGTTTTCCATAATCTCAACCATAGCGGTTAAAAGATATATGCAAAATTATGTTCGATTTGTTACCGCAACACATTTGTGGAATACATGTATCAATTTTCGTATGATATACACAATTTTAAAATTTTGCGTTTTGCTATTAAGTTTTTTAATATATGCATAATAAAACAAAAAGCTTTTGTTATATTAAAATATAATGTTTAATGAATTAAATGCAACATTTCTGAACTGTATCCTGTGTTTTGTTTGTATTTCATAGCAATTCCAAAAATTCACAAAATTCAAGGGAAACAACCAGAACAGAAATAATCAAGAAAATAGTGATCCTTTTCACAACATTTGACTCTATTTAGTAGAGAAGCACACAAGTTATATGTCAAATGTTTAAAATGATTATTGACACTATCAATCAGTCTTACAGATGTATATTCCCATATGATTACATAATACATGCACCAAATATTGATATTCATTCATTAAAATACCATTCAAAATTAGATCACTCCATAAGAAATCACAGCACAGTTATAAAAACAATCACGCTAGGAAAAACAAAGGTGTACTTTTCAAAAAAGGAGTATTTCCAAACTATAAAGTTTCTGCAGGCATGTGCCCTGTGTAGAGAAACAAGTTCAAGATTCTATTCCGTTGAATTCAGACCCTGACCTGGAAAGTGTCGTGCGATTGGGTGATTCTGTGGCTAACGATGTCTTGAATGCGTGTAATCGTTCTCGGGGTCCACTCGTTCTCCCTATTAAACTGCGACCACATCAAACAGTACCACAGTCTGAAAATCAAAGTGCTACAATTGGAAACAGTGGGCAAATATATCTGACTATGAGAACATCATTGTAAACAAGACACAGCTTGAAAACATTTTCAAGTGCATAAGGAACCTTCATGAGCACATATTTTCCTTTTGTTAATGCTTTCAGGCCCATAACTTAAGTGCTTGATGTTGACACAAAGTTTACTGTGGCATAAATGTGACACATGCATTTTTGATGACATGGCATGTTTATTTTCAAGATAATATAGTGCATGGTGAGCTTTAAGCCTTAGCCTTTTGCCGCGGAAACTACACCGCAGAACACCATAGACGCTTGGAGTGTACGCCCCCTTCCAGATGTGGCATTCACTTATTATTTCGTATTTATTATCAAATAAATGCTTCAATCTTAGTCTTTCTTCATCGGTTAGGTGTCACATGAAGAAATATGTTGCCATAATGACTTCAAATAAGAAGAAAAAGAGAATTTATGTTTGCGGCATGTTACAAACCACTATTTTGCATAATTTTCCTATTTTTACCAACTTTTTCTACAAAACTGCAGACTTATCTTGCTTATTTAAGTATTCAAGCTCAGAAAATGTGCAAATGTAGATGCTATTACACAAATATGAGTTTAAACATTGTTTTCCAGTGCGAAACCAGCACACGTGAAATTTTCCTAAAATTAGCAATGGTTTTAACATTATTACCTCCCTTTGTTTTCCATAATCTCAACCATAGCGGTTAAAAGATATATGCAAAATTATGTTCGATTTGTTACCGCAACACATTTGTGGAATACATGTATCAATTTTCGTATGATATACACAATTTTAAAATTTTGCGTTTTGCTATTAAGTTTTTTAATATATGCATAATAAAACAAAAAGCTTTTGTTATATTAAAATATAATGTTTAATGAATTAAATGAAACATTTCTGAACTGTATCCTGTGTTTTGTTTGTATTTCATAGTAATTCCAAAAATTCACACAATTCAAGGGAAACAACCAGAACAGAAATAATCAAAAAAATAGTGTTCCTATTCACAACATTTGACTCTATTTAGTAGAGAAGCACACAAGTTATATGTCAAATGTTTAAAATGATTATTGACACTATCAATCAGTCTTACAGATGTATATTCCCATATGATTACATAATACATGCACCAAATATTGATATTCATTCATTAAAATACCATTCAAAATTAGATCACTCCATAAGAAATCACAGCACAGTTATAAAAACAATCACGCTAGGAAAAACAAAGGTGTACTTTTCAAAAAAGGAGTATTTCCAAACTATAAAGTTTCTGCAGGCATGTGCCCTGTGTAGAGAAACAAGTTCAAGATTCTATTCCGTTGAATTCAGACCCTGACCTGGAAAGTGTCGTGCGATTGGGTGATTCTGTGGCTAACGATGTCTTGAATGCGTGTAATCGTTCTCGGGGTCCACTCGTTCTCCCTATTAAACTGCGACCACATCAAACAGTACCACAGTCTGAAAATCAAAGTGCTACAATTGGAAACAGTGGGCAAATATATCTGACTATGAGAACATCATTGTAAACAAGACACAGCTTGAAAACATTTTCAAGTGCATAAGGAACCTTCATGAGCACATATTTTCCTTTTGTTAATGCTTTCAGGCCCATAACTTAAGTGCTTGATGTTGACACAAAGTTTACTGTGGCATAAATGTGACACATGCATTTTTGATGACATGGCATGTTTATTTTCAAGATAATATAGTGCATGGTGAGCTTTAAGCCTTAGCCTTTTGCCGCGGAAACTACACCGCAGAACACCATAGACGCTTGGATTGTACGCCCCCTTCCAGATGTGGCATTCACTTATTATTTCGTATTTATTATCAAATAAATGCTTCAATCTTAGTCTTTCTTCATCGGTTAGGTGTCACATGAAGAAATATGTTGCCATAATGACTTCAAATAAGAAGAAAAAGAGAATTTATGTTTGCGGCATGTTACAAACCACTATTTTGCATAATTTTCCTATTTTTACCAACTTTTTCTACAAAACTGCAGACTTATCTTGCTTATTTAAGTATTCAAGCTCAGAAAATGTGCAAATGTAGATGCTATTACACAAATATGAGTTTAAACATTGTTTTCCAGTGCGAAACCAGCACACGTGAAATTTTCCTAAAATTAGCAATGGTTTTAACATTATTACCTCCCTTTGTTTTCCATAATCTCAACCATAGCGGTTAAAAGATATATGCAAAATTATGTTCGATTTGTTACCGCAACACATTTGTGGAATACATGTATCAATTTTCGTATGATATACACAATTTTAAAATTTTGCGTTTTGCTATTAAGTTTTTTAATATATGCATAATAAAACAAAAAGCTTTTGTTATATTAAAATATAATGTTTAATGAATTAAATGCAACATTTCTGAACTGTATCCTGTGTTTTGTTTGTATTTCATAGTAATTCCAAAAATTCACACAATTCAAGGGAAACAACCAGAACAGAAATAATCAAAAAAATAGTGTTCCTATTCACAACATTTGACTCTATTTAGTAGAGAAGCACACAAGTTATATGTCAAATGTTTAAAATGATTATTGACACTATCAATCAGTCTTACAGATGTATATTCCCATATGATTACATAATACATGCACCAAATATTGATATTCATTCATTAAAATACCATTCAAAATTAGATCACTCCATAAGAAATCACAGCACAGTTATAAAAACAATCACGCTAGGAAAAACAAAGGTGTACTTTTCAAAAAAGGAGTATTTCCAAACTATAAAGTTTCTGCAGGCATGTGCCCTGTGTAGAGAAACAAGTTCAAGATTCTATTCCGTTGAATTCAGACCCTGACCTGGAAAGTGTCGTGCGATTGGGTGATTCTGTGGCTAACGATGTCTTGAATGCGTGTAATCGTTCTCGGGGTCCACTCGTTCTCCCTATTAAACTGCGACCACATCAAACAGTACCACAGTCTGAAAATCAAAGTGCTACAATTGGAAACAGTGGGCAAATATACCTGACTATGAGAACATCATTGTAAACAAGACACAGCTTGAAAACATTTTCAAGTGCATAAGGAACCTTCATGAGCACATATTTTCCTTTGTTAATGCTTTCAGGCCCATAACTTAAGTGCTTGATGTTGACACAAAGTTTACTGTGGCATAAATGTGACACATGCATTTTTGATGACATGGCATGTTTATTTTCAAGATAATATAGTGCATGGTGAGCTTTAAGCCTTAGCCTTTTGCCGCGGAAACTACACCGCAGAACACCATAGACGCTTGGAGTGTACGCCCCCTTCCAGATGTGGCATTCACTTATTATTTCGTATTTATTATCAAATAAATGCTTCAATCTTAGTCTTTCTTCATCGGTTAGGTGTCACATGAAGAAATATGTTGCCATAATGACTTCAAATAAGAAGAAAAAGAGAATTTATGTTTGCGGCATGTTACAAACCACTATTTTGCATAATTTTCCTATTTTTACCAACTTTTTCTACAAAACTGCAGACTTATCTTGCTTATTTAAGTATTCAAGCTCAGAAAATGTGCAAATGTAGATGCTATTACACAAATATGAGTTTAAACATTGTTTTCCAGTGCGAAACCAGCACACGTGAAATTTTCCTTAATTAGCAATGGTTTTAACATTATTACCTCCCTTTGTTTTCCATAATCTCAACCATAGCGGTTAAAAGATATATGCAAAATTATGTTCGATTTGTTACCAAAACACATTTGTGGAATACATGTATCAATTTTCGTATGATATACACAATTTTAAAATTTTGCGTTTTGCTATTAAGTTTCTTAATATATGCATAATAAAACAAAAAGCTTTTGTTATATTAAAATATAATGTTTAATGAATTAAATGCAACATTTCTGAACTGTATCCTGTGTTTTGTTTGTATTTCATAGTAATTCCAAAAATTCACACAATTCAAGGGAAACAACCAGAACAGAAATAATCAAAAAAATAGTGTTCCTATTCACAACATTTGACTCTATTTAGTAGAGAAGCACACAAGTTATATGTCAAATGTTTAAAATGATTATTGACACTATCAATCAGTCTTACAGATGTATATTCCCATATGATTACATAATACATGCACCAAATATTGATATTCATTCATTAAAATACCATTCAAAATTAGATCACTCCATAAGAAATCACAGCACAGTTATAAAAACAATCACGCTAGGAAAAACAAAGGTGTACTTTTCAAAAAAGGAGTATTTCCAAACTATAAAGTTTCTGCAGGCATGTGCCCTGTGTAGAGAAACAAGTTCAAGATTCTATTCCGTTGAATTCAGACCCTGACCTGGAAAGTGTCGTGCGATTGGGTGATTCTGTGGCTAACGATGTCTTGAATGCGTGTAATCGTTCTCGGGGTCCACTCGTTCTCCCTATTAAACTGCGACCACATCAAACAGTACCACAGTCTGAAAATCAAAGTGCTACAATTGGAAACAGTGGGCAAATATATCTGACTATGAGAACATCATTGTAAACAAGACACAGCTTGAAAACATTTTCAAGTGCATAAGGAACCTTCATGAGCACATATTTTCCTTATGTTAATGCTTTCAGGCCCATAACTTAAGTGCTTGATGTTGACACAAAGTTTACTGTGGCATAAATGTGACACATGCATTTTTGATGACATGGCATGTTTATTTTCAAGATAATATAGTGCATGGTGAGCTTTAAGCCTTAGCCTTTTGCCGCGGAAACTACACCGCAGAACACCATAGACGCTTGGAGTGTACGCCCCCTTCCAGATGTGGCATTCACTTATTATTTCGTATTTATTATCAAATAAATGCTTCAATCTTAGTCTTTCTTCATCGGTTAGGTGTCACATGAAGAAATATGTTGCCATAATGACTTCAAATAAGAAGAAAAAGAGAATTTATGTTTGCGGCATGTTACAAACCACTATTTTGCATAATTTTCCTATTTTTACCAACTTTTTCTACAAAACTGCAGACTTATCTTGCGTATTTAAGTATTCAAGCTCAGAAAATGTGCAAATGTAGATGCTATTACACAAATATGAGTTTAAACATTGTTTTCCAGTGCGAAACCAGCACACGTGAAATTTTCCTAAATTAGCAATGGTTTTAACATTATTACCTCCCTTTGTTTTCCATAATCTCAACCATAGCGGTTAAAAGATATATGCAAAATTATGTTCGATTTGTTACCGCAACACATTTGTGGAATACATGTATCAATTTTCGTATGATATACACAATTTTAAAATTTTGCGTTTTGCTATTAAGGGGGCAGGGGATATATTTTTGACCAAATTTCGAGTTCCGAAAGGCCGCAAACAGTCAAATCCATTGCATCAAAACAGAAAGTGACACAAGAAAGCCTTTTTGTGTCAGTGTCATAGCATAGGCAATATACATTGAAAATACAACCAAAGACAAGGCTGGCTTCTTCACTTGTGAAACTATGGCCCTTGATCTTTCCCCCCGACCACCTCATTTTTAATGAAAAATTGAGAAATTTGACCCATTTCATGGCATGCACAGAACATTCAAACAGAATGCAATCCTAGTTTTGGCTACATTACTCACTAATTTCATCCCTGTGCTTTGTTTATTTGCCTAGAAAAGTGTCTCCCATACGTTTAGATTTTTCACAATTTACCTTCAAAATTTTGTTCTGTTTCTGCAGCGTGAAATATTGACTTCCGACAAAAGTGAAAACCTCCTTTTTGAAGATTCAAAATTTCCTTGCTAGGGAGCTGTGGCTAGTTGTAATGTTTTTTTCCAAAATTTTGAGACATTCTTTCTACAACCTAACACAAGAAATACATCTTATAAATACCTAATTGATTTTAAAGACCATAGGTAACACCTACCCTAAAGATATGTAATTTTCATGGACCCCCCCTTTCACTGATATATCCCCTGCCACCTTAAGTTTTTTATTATATGCATAATAAAACAAAAAGCTTTTGTTATATTAAAATATAATGTTTAATGAATTAAATGCAACATTTCTGAACTGTATCCTGTGTTTTGTTTGTATTTCATAGTAATTCCAAAAATTCACACAATTCAAGGGAAACAACCAGAACAGAAATAATAAAAAAAATAGTGTTCCTATTCACAACATTTGACTCTATTTAGTAGAGAAGCACACAAGTTATATGTCAAATGTTTAAAATGATTATTGACACTATCAATCAGTCTTACAGATGTATATTCCCATATGATTACATAATACATGCACCAAATATTGATATTCATTCATTAAAATACCATTCAAAATTAGATCACTCCATAAGAAATCACAGCACAGTTATAAAAACAATCACGCTAGGAAAAACAAAGGTGTACTTTTCAAAAAAGGAGTATTTCCAAACTATAAAGTTTCTGCAGGCATGTGCCCTGTGTAGAGAAACAAGTTCAAGATTCTATTCCGTTGAATTCAGACCCTGACCTGGAAAGTGTCGTGCGATTGGGTGATTCTGTGGCTAACGATGTCTTGAATGCGTGTAATCGTTCTCGGGGTCCACTCGTTCTCCCTATTAAACTGCGACCACATCAAACAGTACCACAGTCTGAAAATCAAAGTGCTACAATTGGAAACAGTGGGCAAATATATCTGACTATGAGAACATCATTGTAAACAAGACACAGCTTGAAAACATTTTCAAGTGCATAAGGAACCTTCATGAGCACATATTTTCCTTTTGTTAATGCTTTCAGGCCCATAACTTAAGTGCTTGATGTTGACACAAAGTTTACTGTGGCATAAATGTGACACATGCATTTTTGATGACATGGCATGTTTATTTTCAAGATAATATAGTGCATGGTGAGCTTTAAGCCTTAGCCTTTTGCCGCGGAAACTACACCGCAGAACACCATAGACGCTTGGAGTGTACGCCCCCTTCCAGATGTGGCATTCACTTATTATTTCGTATTTATTATCAAATAAATGCTTCAATCTTAGTCTTTCTTCATCGGTTAGGTGTCACATGAAGAAATATGTTGCCATAATGACTTCAAATAAGAAGAAAAAGAGAATTTATGTTTGCGGCATGTTACAAACCACTATTTTGCATAATTTTCCTATTTTTACCAACTTTTTCTACAAAACTGCAGACTTATCTTGCTTATTTAAGTATTCAAGCTCAGAAAATGTGCAAATGTAGATGCTATTACACAAATATGAGTTTAAACATTGTTTTCCAGTGCGAAACCAGCACACGTGAAATTTTCCTAAAATTAGCAATGGTTTTAACATTATTACCTCCCTTTGTTTTCCATAATCTCAACCATAGCGGTTAAAAGATATATGCAAAATTATGTTCGATTTGTTACCGCAACACATTTGTGGAATACATGTATCAATTTTCGTATGATATACACAATTTTAAAATTTTGCGTTTTGCTATTAAGTTTTTTAATATATGCATAATAAAACAAAAAGCTTTTGTTATATTAAAATATAATGTTTAATGAATTAAATGCAACATTTCTGAACTGTATCCTGTGTTTTGTTTGTATTTCATAGTAATTCCAAAAATTCACACAATTCAAGGGAAACAACCAGAACAGAAATAATCAAAAAAATAGTGTTCCTATTCACAACATTTGACTCTATTTAGTAGAGAAGCACACAAGTTATATGTCAAATGTTTAAAATGATTATTGACACTATCAATCAGTCTTACAGATGTATATTCCCATATGATTACATAATACATGCACCAAATATTGATATTCATTCATTAAAATACCATTCAAAATTAGATCACTCCATAAGAAATCACAGCACAGTTATAAAAACAATCACGCTAGGAAAAACAAAGGTGTACTTTTCAAAAAAGGAGTATTTCCAAACTATAAAGTTTCTGCAGGCATGTGCCCTGTGTAGAGAAACAAGTTCAAGATTCTATTCCGTTGAATTCAGACCCTGACCTGGAAAGTGTCGTGCGATTGGGTGATTCTGTGGCTAACGATGTCTTGAATGCGTGTAATCGTTCTCGGGGTCCACTCGTTCTCCCTATTAAACTGCGACCACATCAAACAGTACCACAGTCTGAAAATCAAAGTGCTACAATTGGAAACAGTGGGCAAATATATCTGACTATGAGAACATCATTGTAAACAAGACACAGCTTGAAAACATTTTCAAGTGCATAAGGAACCTTCATGAGCACATATTTTCCTTATGTTAATGCTTTCAGGCCCATAACTTAAGTGCTTGATGTTGACACAAAGTTTACTGTGGCATAAATGTGACACATGCATTTTTGATGACATGGCATGTTTATTTTCAAGATAATATAGTGCATGGTGAGCTTTAAGCCTTAGCCTTTTGCCGCGGAAACTACACCGCAGAACACCATAGACGCTTGGAGTGTACGCCCCCTTCCAGATGTGGCATTCACTTATTATTTCGTATTTATTATCAAATAAATGCTTCAATCTTAGTCTTTCTTCATCGGTTAGGTGTCACATGAAGAAATATGTTGCCATAATGACTTCAAATAAGAAGAAAAAGAGAATTTATGTTTGCGGCATGTTACAAACCACTATTTTGCATAATTTTCCTATTTTTACCAACTTTTTCTACAAAACTGCAGACTTATCTTGCTTATTTAAGTATTCAAGCTCAGAAAATGTGCAAATGTAGATGCTATTACACAAATATGAGTTTAAACATTGTTTTCC
The DNA here is from genome assembly GCF_020536995.1 of Dreissena polymorpha. Taxonomy (NCBI): domain Eukaryota; kingdom Metazoa; phylum Mollusca; class Bivalvia; order Myida; family Dreissenidae; genus Dreissena; species Dreissena polymorpha. The sequence goes on along the minus strand of NC_068357.1, from coordinate 110,127,823 downwards.
AGTGCGAAACCAGCACACGTGAAATTTTCCTAAAATTAGCAATGGTTTTAACATTATTACCTCCCTTTGTTTTCCATAATCTCAACCATAGCGGTTAAAAGATATATGCAAAATTATGTTCGATTTGTTACCGCAACACATTTGTGGAATACATGTATCAATTTTCGTATGATATACACAATTTTAAAATTTTGCGTTTTGCTATTAAGTTTTTTAATATATGCATAATAAAACAAAAAGCTTTTGTTATATTAAAATATAATGTTTAATGAATTAAATGCAACATTTCTGAACTGTATCCTGTGTTTTGTTTGTATTTCATAGTAATTCCAAAAATTCACACAATTCAAGGGAAACAACCAGAACAGAAATAATCAAAAAAATAGTGTTCCTATTCACAACATTTGACTCTATTTAGTAGAGAAGCACACAAGTTATATGTCAAATGTTTAAAATGATTATTGACACTATCAATCAGTCTTACAGATGTATATTCCCATATGATTACATAATACATGCACCAAATATTGATATTCATTCATTAAAATACCATTCAAAATTAGATCACTCCATAAGAAATCACAGCACAGTTATAAAAACAATCACGCTAGGAAAAACAAAGGTGTACTTTTCAAAAAAGGAGTATTTCCAAACTATAAAGTTTCTGCAGGCATGTGCCCTGTGTAGAGAAACAAGTTCAAGATTCTATTCCGTTGAATTCAGACCCTGACCTGGAAAGTGTCGTGCGATTGGGTGATTCTGTGGCTAACGATGTCTTGAATGCGTGTAATCGTTCTCCGGGGTCCACTCGTTCTCCCTATTAAACTGCGACCACATCAAACAGTACCACAGTCTGAAAATCAAAGTGCTACAATTGGAAACAGTGGGCAAATATATCTGACTATGAGAACATCATTGTAAACAAGACACAGCTTGAAAACATTTTCAAGTGCATAAGGAACCTTCATGAGCACATATTTTCCTTTTGTTAATGCTTTCAGGCCCATAACTTAAGTGCTTGATGTTGACACAAAGTTTACTGTGGCATAAATGTGACACATGCATTTTTGATGACATGGCATGTTTATTTTCAAGATAATATAGTGCATGGTGAGCTTTAAGCCTTAGCCTTTTGCCGCGGAAACTACACCGCAGAACACCATAGACGCTTGGAGTGTACGCCCCCTTCCAGATGTGGCATTCACTTATTATTTCGTATTTATTATCAAATAAATGCTTCAATCTTAGTCTTTCTTCATCGGTTAGGTGTCACATGAAGAAATATGTTGCCATAATGACTTCAAATAAGAAGAAAAAGAGAATTTATGTTTGCGGCATGTTACAAACCACTATTTTGCATAATTTTCCTATTTTTACCAACTTTTTCTACAAAACTGCAGACTTATCTTGCTTATTTAAGTATTCAAGCTCAGAAAATGTGCAAATGTAGATGCTATTACACAAATATGAGTTTAAACATTGTTTTCCAGTGCGAAACCAGCACACGTGAAATTTTCCTAAAATTAGCAATGGTTTTAACATTATTACCTCCCTTTGTTTTCCATAATCTCAACCATAGCGGTTAAAAGATATATGCAAAATTATGTTCGATTTGTTACCGCAACACATTTGTGGAATACATGTATCAATTTTCGTATGATATACACAATTTTAAAATTTTGCGTTTTGCTATTAAGTTTTTTAATATATGCATAATAAAACAAAAAGCTTTTGTTATATTAAAATATAATGTTTAATGAATTAAATGCAACATTTCTGAACTGTATCCTGTGTTTTGTTTGTATTTCATAGTAATTCCAAAAATTCACACAATTCAAGGGAAACAACCAGAACAGAAATAATCAAAAAAATAGTGTTCCTATTCACAACATTTGACTCTATTTAGTAGAGAAGCACACAAGTTATATGTCAAATGTTTAAAATGATTATTGACACTATCAATCAGTCTTACAGATGTATATTCCCATATGATTACATAATACATGCACCAAATATTGATATTCATTCATTAAAATACCATTCAAAATTAGATCACTCCATAAGAAATCACAGCACAGTTATAAAAACAATCACGCTAGGAAAAACAAAGGTGTACTTTTCAAAAAAGGAGTATTTCCAAACTATAAAGTTTCTGCAGGCATGTGCCCTGTGTAGAGAAACAAGTTCAAGATTCTATTCCGTTGAATTCAGACCCTGACCTGGAAAGTGTCGTGCGATTGGGTGATTCTGTGGCTAACGATGTCTTGAATGCGTGTAATCGTTCTCGGGGTCCACTCGTTCTCCCTATTAAACTGCGACCACATCAAACAGTACCACAGTCTGAAAATCAAAGTGCTACAATTGGAAACAGTGGGCAAATATATCTGACTATGAGAACATCATTGTAAACAAGACACAGCTTGAAAACATTTTCAAGTGCATAAGGAACCTTCATGAGCACATATTTTCCTTATGTTAATGCTTTCAGGCCCATAACTTAAGTGCTTGATGTTGACACAAAGTTTACTGTGGCATAAATGTGACACATGCATTTTTGATGACATGGCATGTTTATTTTCAAGATAATATAGTGCATGGTGAGCTTTAAGCCTTAGCCTTTTGCCGCGGAAACTACACCGCAGAACACCATAGACGCTTGGAGTGTACGCCCCCTTCCAGATGTGGCATTCACTTATTATTTCGTATTTATTATCAAATAAATGCTTCAATCTTAGTCTTTCTTCATCGGTTAGGTGTCACATGAAGAAATATGTTGCCATAATGACTTCAAATAAGAAGAAAAAGAGAATTTATGTTTGCGGCATGTTACAAACCACTATTTTGCATAATTTTCCTATTTTTACCAACTTTTTCTACAAAACTGCAGACTTATCTTGCTTATTTAAGTATTCAAGCTCAGAAAATGTGCAAATGTAGATGCTATTACACAAATATGAGTTTAAACATTGTTTTCCAGTGCGAAACCAGCACACGTGAAATTTTCCTAAAATTAGCAATGGTTTTAACATTATTACCTCCCTTTGTTTTCCATAATCTCAACCATAGCGGTTAAAAGATATATGCAAAATTATGTTCGATTTGTTACCGCAACACATTTGTGGAATACATGTATCAATTTTCGTATGATATACACAATTTTAAAATTTTGCGTTTTGCTATTAAGTTTTTTAATATATGCATAATAAAACAAAAAGCTTTTGTTATATTAAAATATAATGTTTAATGAATTAAATGCAACATTTCTGAACTGTATCCTGTGTTTTGTTTGTATTTCATAGTAATTCCAAAAATTCACACAATTCAAGGGAAACAACCAGAACAGAAATAATCAAAAAAATAGTGTTCCTATTCACAACATTTGACTCTATTTAGTAGAGAAGCACACAAGTTATATGTCAAATGTTTAAAATGATTATTGACACTATCAATCAGTCTTACAGATGTATATTCCCATATGATTACATAATACATGCACCAAATATTGATATTCATTCATTAAAATACCATTCAAAATTAGATCACTCCATAAGAAATCACAGCACAGTTATAAAAACAATCACGCTAGGAAAAACAAAGGTGTACTTTTCAAAAAAGGAGTATTTCCAAACTATAAAGTTTCTGCAGGCATGTGCCCTGTGTAGAGAAACAAGTTCAAGATTCTATTCCGTTGAATTCAGACCCTGACCTGGAAAGTGTCGTGCGATTGGGTGATTCTGTGGCTAACGATGTCTTGAATGCGTGTAATCGTTCTCGGGGTCCACTCGTTCTCCCTATTAAACTGCGACCACATCAAACAGTACCACAGTCTGAAAATCAAAGTGCTACAATTGGAAACAGTGGGCAAATATATCTGACTATGAGAACATCATTGTAAACAAGACACAGCTTGAAAACATTTTCAAGTGCATAAGGAACCTTCATGAGCACATATTTTCCTTATGTTAATGCTTTCAGGCCCATAACTTAAGTGCTTGATGTTGACACAAAGTTTACTGTGGCATAAATGTGACACATGCATTTTTGATGACATGGCATGTTTATTTTCAAGATAATATAGTGCATGGTGAGCTTTAAGCCTTAGCCTTTTGCCGCGGAAACTACACCGCAGAACACCATAGACGCTTGGAGTGTACGCCCCCTTCCAGATGTGGCATTCACTTATTATTTCGTATTTATTATCAAATAAATGCTTCAATCTTAGTCTTTCTTCATCGGTTAGGTGTCACATGAAGAAATATGTTGCCATAATGACTTCAAATAAGAAGAAAAAGAGAATTTATGTTTGCGGCATGTTACAAACCACTATTTTGCATAATTTTCCTATTTTTACCAACTTTTTCTACAAAACTGCAGACTTATCTTGCTTATTTAAGTATTCAAGCTCAGAAAATGTGCAAATGTAGATGCTATTACACAAATATGAGTTTAAACATTGTTTTCCAGTGCGAAACCAGCACATGTGAAATTTTCCTAAAATTAGCAATGGTTTTAACATTATTACCTCCCTTTGTTTTCCATAATCTCAACCATAGCGGTTAAAAGATATATGCAAAATTATGTTCGATTTGTTACCGCAACACATTTGTGGAATACATGTATCAATTTTCGTATGATATACACAATTTTAAAATTTTGCGTTTTGCTATTAAGTTTTTTAATATATGCATAATAAAACAAAAAGCTTTTGTTATATTAAAATATAATGTTTAATGAATTAAATGCAACATTTCTGAACTGTATCCTGTGTTTTGTTTGTATTTCATAGTAATTCCAAAAATTCACACAATTCAAGGGAAACAACCAGAACAGAAATAATCAAAAAAATAGTGTTCCTATTCACAACATTTGACTCTATTTAGTAGAGAAGCACACAAGTTATATGTCAAATGTTTAAAATGATTATTGACACTATCAATCAGTCTTACAGATGTATATTCCCATATGATTACATAATACATGCACCAAATATTGATATTCATTCATTAAAATACCATTCAAAATTAGATCACTCCATAAGAAATCACAGCACAGTTATAAAAACAATCACGCTAGGAAAACAAAGGTGTACTTTTCAAAAAAGGAGTATTTCCAAACTATAAAGTTTCTGCAGGCATGTGCCCTGTGTAGAGAAACAAGTTCAAGATTCTATTCCGTTGAATTCAGACCCTGACCTGGAAAGTGTCGTGCGATTGGGTGATTCTGTGGCTAACGATGTCTTGAATGCGTGTAATCGTTCTCCGGGGTCCACTCGTTCTCCCTATTAAACTGCGACCACATCAAACAGTACCACAGTCTGAAAATCAAAGTGCTACAATTGGAAACAGTGGGCAAATATATCTGACTATGAGAACATCATTGTAAACAAGACACAGCTTGAAAACATTTTCAAGTGCATAAGGAACCTTCATGAGCACATATTTTCCTTATGTTAATGCTTTCAGGCCCATAACTTAAGTGCTTGATGTTGACACAAAGTTTACTGTGGCATAAATGTGACACATGCATTTTTGATGACATGGCATGTTTATTTTCAAGATAATATAGTGCATGGTGAGCTTTAAGCCTTAGCCTTTTGCCGCGGAAACTACACCGCAGAACACCATAGACGCTTGGAGTGTACGCCCCCTTCCAGATGTGGCATTCACTTATTATTTCGTATTTATTATCAAATAAATGCTTCAATCTTAGTCTTTCTTCATCGGTTAGGTGTCACATGAAGAAATATGTTGCCATAATGACTTCAAATAAGAAGAAAAAGAGAATTTATGTTTGCGGCATGTTACAAACCACTATTTTGCATAATTTTCCTATTTTTACCAACTTTTTCTACAAAACTGCAGACTTATCTTGCTTATTTAAGTATTCAAGCTCAGAAAATGTGCAAATGTAGATGCTATTACACAAATATGAGTTTAAACATTGTTTTCCAGTGCGAAACCAGCACATGTGAAATTTTCCTAAAATTAGCAATTAATGGTTTTAACATTATTACCTCCCTTTGTTTTGCATAATCTCAACCATAGCGGTTAAAAGATATATGCAAAATTATGTTCGATTTGTTACCGCAACACATTTGTGGAATACATGTATCAATTTTCGTATGATATACACAATTTTAAAATTTTGCGTTTTGCTATTAAGGGGGCAGGGGATATATTTTTCCAAATTTCGAGTTCCGAAAGGCCGCAAACAGTCAAATCCATTGCATCAAAACAGAAAGTGACACAAGAAAGCCTTTTTGTGTCAGTGTCATAGCATAGGCAATATACATTGAAAATACAACCAAAGACAAGGCTGGCTTCTTCACTTGTGAAACTATGGCCCTTGATCTTTCCCCCTGACCACCTCATTTTTAATGAAAAATTTGACCCATTTCATGGCATGCACAGAACATTCAAACAGAATGCAATCCTAGTTTTGGCTACATTACTCACTAATTTCATCCCTGTGCTTTGTTTATTTGCCTAGAAAAGTGTCTCCCATACGTTTAGATTTTTCACAATTTACCTTCAAAATTTTGTTCTGTTTCTGCAGCGTGAAATATTGACTTCCGACAAAAGTGAAAACCTCCTTTTTGAAGATTCAAAATTTCCTTGCTAGGGAGCTGTGGCTAGTTGTAATGTTTTTTTCCAAAATTTTGAGACATTCTTTCTACAACCTAACACAAGAAATACATCTTATAAATACCTAATTGATTTTTAAAGACCATAGGTAACACCTACCCTAAAGATATGTAATTTTCATGGACCCCCCTTTCACTGATATATCCCCTGCCACCTTAAGTTTTTTATTATATGCATAATAAAACAAAAAGCTTTTGTTATATTAAAATATAATGTTTAATGAATTAAATGCAACATTTCTGAACTGTATCCTGTGTTTTGTTTTATATTTCATAGTAATTCCAAAAATTCACACAATTCAAGGGAAACAACCAGAACAGAAATAATAAAAAAAATAGTGTTCCTATTCACAACATTTGACTCTATTTAGTAGAGAAGCACACAAGTTATATGTCAAATGTTTAAAATGATTATTGACACTATCAATCAGTCTTACAGATGTATATTCCCATATGATTACATAATACATGCACCAAATATTGATATTCATTCATTAAAATACCATTCAAAATTAGATCACTCCATAAGAAATCACAGCACAGTTATAAAAACAATCACACTAGGAAAAACAAAGGTGTACTTTTCAAAAAAGGAGTATTTCCAAACTATAAAGTTTCTGCAGGCATGTGCCCTGTGTAGAGAAACAAGTTCAAGATTCTATTCCGTTGAATTCAGACCCTGACCTGGAAAGTGTCGTGCGATTGGGTGATTCTGTGGCTAACGATGTCTTGAATGCGTGTAATCGTTCTCGGGGTCCACTCGTTCTCCCTATTAAACTGCGACCACATCAAACAGTACCACAGTCTGAAAATCAAAGTGCTACAATTGGAAACAGTGGGCAAATATATCTGACTATGAGAACATCATTGTAAACAAGACACAGCTTGAAAACATTTTCAAGTGCATAAGGAACCTTCATGAGCACATATTTTCCTTTTGTTAATGCTTTCAGGCCCATAACTTAAGTGCTTGATGTTGACACAAAGTTTACTGTGGCATAAATGTGACACATGCATTTTTGATGACATGGCATGTTTATTTTCAAGATAATATAGTGCATGGTGAGCTTTAAGCCTTAGCCTTTTGCCGCGGAAACTACACCGCAGAACACCATAGACGCTTGGAGTGTACGCCCCCTTCCAGATGTGGCATTCACTTATTATTTCGTATTTATTATCAAATAAATGCTTCAATCTTAGTCTTTCTTCATCGGTTAGGTGTCACATGAAGAAATATGTTGCCATAATGACTTCAAATAAGAAGAAAAAGAGAATTTATGTTTGTGGCATGTTACAAACCACTATTTTGCATAATTTTCCTATTTTTACCAACTTTTTCTACAAAACTGCAGACTTATCTTGCTTATTTAAGTATTCAAGCTCAGAAAATGTGCAAATGTAGATGCTATTACACAAATATGAGTTTAAACATTGTTTTCCAGTGCGAAACCAGCACACGTGAAATTTTCCTAAAATTAGCAATGGTTTTAACATTATTACCTCCCTTTGTTTTCCATAATCTCAACCATAGCGGTTAAAAGATATATGCAAAATTATGTTCGATTTGTTACCGCAACACATTTGTGGAATACATGTATCAATTTTCGTATGATATACACAATTTTAAAATTTTGCGTTTTGCTATTAAGTTTTTTAATATATGCATAATAAAACAAAAAGCTTTTGTTATATTAAAATATAATGTTTAATGAATTAAATGCAACATTTCTGAACTGTATCCTGTGTTTTGTTTGTATTTCATAGTAATTCCAAAAATTCACACAATTCAAGGGAAACAACCAGAACAGAAATAATCAAAAAAATAGTGTTCCTATTCACAACATTTGACTCTATTTAGTAGAGAAGCACACAAGTTATATGTCAAATGTTTAAAATGATTATTGACACTATCAATCAGTCTTACAGATGTATATTCCCATATGATTACATAATACATGCACCAAATATTGATATTCATTCATTAAAATACCATTCAAAATTAGATCACTCCATAAGAAATCACAGCACAGTTATAAAAACAATCACGCTAGGAAAAACAAAGGTGTACTTTTCAAAAAAGGAGTATTTCCAAACTATAAAGTTTCTGCAGGCATGTGCCCTGTGTAGAGAAACAAGTTCAAGATTCTATTCCGTTGAATTCAGACCCTGACCTGGAAAGTGTCGTGCGATTGGGTGATTCTGTGGCTAACGATGTCTTGAATGCGTGTAATCGTTCTCGGGGTCCACTCGTTCTCCCTATTAAACTGCGACCACATCAAACAGTACCACAGTCTGAAAATCAAAGTGCTACAATTGGAAACAGTGGGCAAATATATCTGACTATGAGAACATCATTGTAAACAAGACACAGCTTGAAAACATTTTCAAGTGCATAAGGAACCTTCATGAGCACATATTTTCCTTATGTTAATGCTTTCAGGCCCATAACTTAAGTGCTTGATGTTGACACAAAGTTTACTGTGGCATAAATGTGACACATGCATTTTTGATGACATGGCATGTTTATTTTCAAGATAATATAGTGCATGGTGAGCTTTAAGCCTTAGCCTTTTGCCGCGGAAACTACACCGCAGAACACCATAGACGCTTGGAGTGTACGCCCCCTTCCAGATGTGGCATTCACTTATTATTTCGTATTTATTATCAAATAAATGCTTCAATCTTAGTCTTTCTTCATCGGTTAGGTGTCACATGAAGAAATATGTTGCCATAATGACTTCAAATAAGAAGAAAAAGAGAATTTATGTTTGCGGCATGTTACAAACCACTATTTTGCATAATTTTCCTATTTTTACCAACTTTTTCTACAAAACTGCAGACTTATCTTGCTTATTTAAGTATTCAAGCTCAGAAAATGTGCAAATGTAGATGCTATTACACAAATATGAGTTTAAACATTGTTTTCCAGTGCGAAACCAGCACATGTGAAATTTTCCTAAAATTAGCAATGGTTTTAACATTATTACCTCCCTTTGTTTTCCATAATCTCAACCATAGCGGTTAAAAGATATATGCAAAATTATGTTCGATTTGTTACCGCAACACATTTGTGGAATACATGTATCAATTTTCGTATGATATACACAATTTTAAAATTTTGCGTTTTGCTATTAAGTTTTTTAATATATGCATAATAAAACAAAAAGCTTTTGTTATATTAAAATATAATGTTTAATGAATTAAATGCAACATTTCTGAACTGTATCCTGTGTTTTGTTTGTATTTCATAGTAATTCCAAAAATTCACACAATTCAAGGGAAACAACCAGAACAGAAATAATCAAAAAAATAGTGTTCCTATTCACAACATTTGACTCTATTTAGTAGAGAAGCACACAAGTTATATGTCAAATGTTTAAAATGATTATTGACACTATCAATCAGTCTTACAGATGTATATTCCCATATGATTACATAATACATGCACCAAATATTGATATTCATTCATTAAAATACCATTCAAAATTAGATCACTCCATAAGAAATCACAGCACAGTTATAAAAACAATCACGCTAGGAAAAACAAAGGTGTACTTTTCAAAAAAGGAGTATTTCCAAACTATAAAGTTTCTGCAGGCATGTGCCCTGTGTAGAGAAACAAGTTCAAGATTCTATTCCGTTGAATTCAGACCCTGACCTGGAAAGTGTCGTGCGATTGGGTGATTCTGTGGCTAACGATGTCTTGAATGCGTGTAATCGTTCTCCGGGGTCCACTCGTTCTCCCTATTAAACTGCGACCACATCAAACAGTACCACAGTCTGAAAATCAAAGTGCTACAATTGGAAACAGTGGGCAAATATATCTGACTATGAGAACATCATTGTAAACAAGACACAGCTTGAAAACATTTTCAAGTGCATAAGGAACCTTCATGAGCACATATTTTCCTTATGTTAATGCTTTCAGGCCCATAACTTAAGTGCTTGATGTTGACACAAAGTTTACTGTGGCATAAATGTGACACATGCATTTTTGATGACATGGCATGTTTATTTTCAAGATAATATAGTGCATGGTGAGCTTTAAGCCTTAGCCTTTTGCCGCGGAAACTACACCGCAGAACACCATAGACGCTTGGAGTGTACGCCCCCTTCCAGATGTGGCATTCACTTATTATTTCGTATTTATTATCAAATAAATGCTTCAATCTTAGTCTTTCTTCATCGGTTAGGTGTCACATGAAGAAATATGTTGCCATAATGACTTCAAATAAGAAGAAAAAGAGAATTTATGTTTGCGGCATGTTACAAACCACTATTTTGCATAATTTTCCTATTTTTACCAACTTTTTCTACAAAACTGCAGACTTATCTTGCTTATTTAAGTATTCAAGCTCAGAAAATGTGCAAATGTAGATGCTATTACACAAATATGAGTTTAAACATTGTTTTCCAGTGCGAAACCAGCACATGTGAAATTTTCCTAAAATTAGCAATGGTTTTAACATTATTACCTCCCTTTGTTTTCCATAATCTCAACCATAGCGGTTAAAAGATATATGCAAAATTATGTTCGATTTGTTACCGCAACACATTTGTGGAATACATGTATCAATTTTCGTATGATATACACAATTTTAAAATTTTGCGTTTTGCTATTAAGGGGGCAGGGGATATATTTTTGACCAAATTTCGAGTTCCGAAAGGCCGCAAACAGTCAAATCCATTGCATCAAAACAGAAAGTGACACAAGAAAGCCTTTTTGTGTCAGTGTCATAGCATAGGCAATATACATTGAAATACAACCAAAGACAAGGCTGGCTTCTTCACTTGTGAAACTATGGCCCTTGATCTTTCCCCCTGACCACCTCATTTTTAATGAAAAATTGAGAAATTTGACCCATTTCATGGCATGCACAGAACATTCAAACAGAATGCAATCCTAGTTTTGGCTACATTACTCACTAATTTCATCCCTGTGCTTTGTTTATTTGCCTACAAAAGTGTCTCCCATACGTTTAGATTTTTCACAATTTACCTTCAAAATTTTGTTCTGTTTCTGCAGCGTGAAATATTGACTTCCGACAAAAGTGAAAACCTCCTTTTTGAAGATTCAAAATTTCCTTGCTAGGGAGCTGTGGCTAGTTGTAATGTTTTTTTTCCAAAATTTTGAGACATTCTTTCTACAACCTAACACAAGAAATACATCTTATAAATACCTAATTGATTTTTAAAGACCATAGGTAACACCTACCCTAAAGATATGTAATTTTCATGGACCCCCCTTTCACTGATATATCCCCTGCCACCTTAAGTTTTTTATTATATGCATAATAAAACAAAAAGCTTTTGTTATATTAAAATATAATGTTTAATGAATTAAATGCAACATTTCTGAACTGTATCCTGTGTTTTGTTTTATATTTCATAGTAATTCCAAAAATTCACACAATTCAAGGGAAACAACCAGAACAGAAATAATCAAAAAAATAGTGTTCCTATTCACAACATTTGACTCTATTTAGTAGAGAAGCACACAAGTTATATGTCAAATGTTTAAAATGATTATTGACACTATCAATCAGTCTTACAGATGTATATTCCCATATGATTACATAATACATGCACCAAATATTGATATTCATTCATTAAAATACCATTCAAAATTAGATCACTCCATAAGAAATCACAGCACAGTTATAAAAACAATCACAGCTAGGAAAAACAAAGGTGTACTTTTCAAAAAAGGAGTATTTCCAAACTATAAAGTTTCTGCAGGCATGTGCCCTGTGTAGAGAAACAAGTTCAAGATTCTATTCCGTTGAATTCAGACCCTGACCTGGAAAGTGTCGTGCGATTGGGTGATTCTGTGGCTAACGATGTCTTGAATGCGTGTAATCGTTCTCGGGGTCCACTCGTTCTCCCTATTAAACTGCGACCACATCAAACAGTACCACAGTCTGAAAATCAAAGTGCTACAATTGGAAACAGTGGGCAAATATATCTGACTATGAGAACATCATTGTAAACAAGACACAGCTTGAAAACATTTTCAAGTGCATAAGGAACCTTCATGAGCACATATTTTCCTTTTGTTAATGCTTTCAGGCCCATAACTTAAGTGCTTGATGTTGACACAAAGTTTACTGTGGCATAAATGTGACACATGCATTTTTGATGACATGGCATGTTTATTTTCAAGATAATATAGTGCATGGTGAGCTTTAAGCCTTAGCCTTTTGCCGCGGAAACTACACCGCAGAACACCATAGACGCTTGGAGTGTACGCCCCCTTCCAGATGTGGCATTCACTTATTATTTCGTATTTATTATCAAATAAATGCTTCAATCTTAGTCTTTCTTCATCGGTTAGGTGTCACATGAAGAAATATGTTGCCATAATGACTTCAAATAAGAAGAAAAAGAGAATTTATGTTTGCGGCATGTTACAAACCACTATTTTGCATAATTTTCCTATTTTTACCAACTTTTTCTACAAAACTGCAGACTTATCTTGCTTATTTAAGTATTCAAGCTCAGAAAATGTGCAAATGTAGATGCTATTACACAAATATGAGTTTAAACATTGTTTTCCAGTGCGAAACCAGCACACGTGAAATTTTCCTAAAATTAGCAATGGTTTTAACATTATTACCTCCCTTTGTTTTCCATAATCTCAACCATAGCGGTTAAAAGATATATGCAAAATTATGTTCGATTTGTTACCGCAACACATTTGTGGAATACATGTATCAATTTTCGTATGATATACACAATTTTAAAATTTTGCGTTTTGCTATTAAGTTTTTTAATATATGCATAATAAAACAAAAAGCTTTTGTTATATTAAAATATAATGTTTAATGAATTAAATGCAACATTTCTGAACTGTATCCTGTGTTTTGTTTGTATTTCATAGTAATTCCAAAAATTCACACAATTCAAGGGAAACAACCAGAACAGAAATAATCAAAAAAATAGTGTTCCTATTCACAACATTTGACTCTATTTAGTAGAGAAGCACACAAGTTATATGTCAAATGTTTAAAATGATTATTGACACTATCAATCAGTCTTACAGATGTATATTCCCATATGATTACATAATACATGCACCAAATATTGATATTCATTCATTAAAATACCATTCAAAATTAGATCACTCCATAAGAAATCACAGCACAGTTATAAAAACAATCACGCTAGGAAAAACAAAGGTGTACTTTTCAAAAAAGGAGTATTTCCAAACTATAAAGTTTCTGCAGGCATGTGCCCTGTGTAGAGAAACAAGTTCAAGATTCTATTCCGTTGAATTCAGACCCTGACCTGGAAAGTGTCGTGCGATTGGGTGATTCTGTGGCTAACGATGTCTTGAATGCGTGTAATCGTTCTCGGGGTCCACTCGTTCTCCCTATTAAACTGCGACCACATCAAACAGTACCACAGTCTGAAAATCAAAGTGCTACAATTGGAAACAGTGGGCAAATATATCTGACTATGAGAACATCATTGTAAACAAGACACAGCTTGAAAACATTTTCAAGTGCATAAGGAACCTTCATGAGCACATATTTTCCTTATGTTAATGCTTTCAGGCCCATAACTTAAGTGCTTGATGTTGACACAAAGTTTACTGTGGCATAAATGTGACACATGCATTTTTGATGACATGGCATGTTTATTTTCAAGATAATATAGTGCATGGTGAGCTTTAAGCCTTAGCCTTTTGCCGCGGAAACTACACCGCAGAACACCATAGACGCTTGGAGTGTACGCCCCCTTCCAGATGTGGCATTCACTTATTATTTCGTATTTATTATCAAATAAATGCTTCAATCTTAGTCTTTCTTCATCGGTTAGGTGTCACATGAAGAAATATGTTGCCATAATGACTTCAAATAAGAAGAAAAAGAGAATTTATGTTTGCGGCATGTTACAAACCACTATTTTGCATAATTTTCCTATTTTTACCAACTTTTTCTACAAAACTGCAGACTTATCTTGCTTATTTAAGTATTCAAGCTCAGAAAATGTGCAAATGTAGATGCTATTACACAAATATGAGTTTAAACATTGTTTTCCAGTGCGAAACCAGCACATGTGAAATTTTCCTAAAATTAGCAATGGTTTTAACATTATTACCTCCCTTTGTTTTCCATAATCTCAACCATAGCGGTTAAAAGATATATGCAAAATTATGTTCGATTTGTTACCGCAACACATTTGTGGAATACATGTATCAATTTTCGTATGATATACACAATTTTAAAATTTTGCGTTTTGCTATTAAGTTTTTTAATATATGCATAATAAAACAAAAAGCTTTTGTTATATTAAAATATAATGTTTAATGAATTAAATGCAACATTTCTGAACTGTATCCTGTGTTTTGTTTGTATTTCATAGTAATTCCAAAAATTCACACAATTCAAGGGAAACAACCAGAACAGAAATAATCAAAAAAATAGTGTTCCTATTCACAACATTTGACTCTATTTAGTAGAGAAGCACACAAGTTATATGTCAAATGTTTAAAATGATTATTGACACTATCAATCAGTCTTACAGATGTATATTCCCATATGATTACATAATACATGCACCAAATATTGATATTCATTCATTAAAATACCATTCAAAATTAGATCACTCCATAAGAAATCACAGCACAGTTATAAAAACAATCACGCTAGGAAAAACAAAGGTGTACTTTTCAAAAAAGGAGTATTTCCAAACTATAAAGTTTCTGCAGGCATGTGCCCTGTGTAGAGAAACAAGTTCAAGATTCTATTCCGTTGAATTCAGACCCTGACCTGGAAAGTGTCGTGCGATTGGGTGATTCTGTGGCTAACGATGTCTTGAATGCGTGTAATCGTTCTCCGGGGTCCACTCGTTCTCCCTATTAAACTGCGACCACATCAAACAGTACCACAGTCTGAAAATCAAAGTGCTACAATTGGAAACAGTGGGCAAATATATCTGACTATGAGAACATCATTGTAAACAAGACACAGCTTGAAAACATTTTCAAGTGCATAAGGAACCTTCATGAGCACATATTTTCCTTATGTTAATGCTTTCAGGCCCATAACTTAAGTGCTTGATGTTGACACAAAGTTTACTGTGGCATAAATGTGACACATGCATTTTTGATGACATGGCATGTTTATTTTCAAGATAATATAGTGCATGGTGAGCTTTAAGCCTTAGCCTTTTGCCGCGGAAACTACACCGCAGAACACCATAGACGCTTGGAGTGTACGCCCCCTTCCAGATGTGGCATTCACTTATTATTTCGTATTTATTATCAAATAAATGCTTCAATCTTAGTCTTTCTTCATCGGTTAGGTGTCACATGAAGAAATATGTTGCCATAATGACTTCAAATAAGAAGAAAAAGAGAATTTATGTTTGCGGCATGTTACAAACCACTATTTTGCATAATTTTCCTATTTTTACCAACTTTTTCTACAAAACTGCAGACTTATCTTGCTTATTTAAGTATTCAAGCTCAGAAAATGTGCAAATGTAGATGCTATTACACAAATATGAGTTTAAACATTGTTTTCCAGTGCGAAACCAGCACATGTGAAATTTTCCTAAAATTAGCAATGGTTTTAACATTATTACCTCCCTTTGTTTTCCATAATCTCAACCATAGCGGTTAAAAGATATATGCAAAATTATGTTCGATTTGTTACCGCAACACATTTGTGGAATACATGTATCAATTTTCGTATGATATACACAATTTTAAAATTTTGCGTTTTGCTATTAAGTTTTTTAATATATGCATAATAAAACAAAAAGCTTTTGTTATATTAAAATATAATGTTTAATGAATTAAATGCAACATTTCTGAACTGTATCCTGTGTTTTGTTTGTATTTCATAGTAATTCCAAAAATTCACACAATTCAAGGGAAACAACCAGAACAGAAATAATCAAAAAAATAGTGTTCCTATTCACAACATTTGACTCTATTTAGTAGAGAAGCACACAAGTTATATGTCAAATGTTTAAAATGATTATTGACACTATCAATCAGTCTTACAGATGTATATTCCCATATGATTACATAATACATGCACCAAATATTGATATTCATTCATTAAAATACCATTCAAAATTAGATCACTCCATAAGAAATCACAGCACAGTTATAAAAACAATCACGCTAGGAAAAACAAAGGTGTACTTTTCAAAAAAGGAGTATTTCCAAACTATAAAGTTTCTGCAGGCATGTGCCCTGTGTAGAGAAACAAGTTCAAGATTCTATTCCGTTGAATTCAGACCCTGACCTGGAAAGTGTCGTGCGATTGGGTGATTCTGTGGCTAACGATGTCTTGAATGCGTGTAATCGTTCTCCGGGGTCCACTCGTTCTCCCTATTAAACTGCGACCACATCAAACAGTACCACAGTCTGAAAATCAAAGTGCTACAATTGGAAACAGTGGGCAAATATATCTGACTATGAGAACATCATTGTAAACAAGACACAGCTTGAAAACATTTTCAAGTGCATAAGGAACCTTCATGAGCACATATTTTCCTTATGTTAATGCTTTCAGGCCCATAACTTAAGTGCTTGATGTTGACACAAAGTTTACTGTGGCATAAATGTGACACATGCATTTTTGATGACATGGCATGTTTATTTTCAAGATAATATAGTGCATGGTGAGCTTTAAGCCTTAGCCTTTTGCCGCGGAAACTACACCGCAGAACACCATAGACGCTTGGAGTGTACGCCCCCTTCCAGATGTGGCATTCACTTATTATTTCGTATTTATTATCAAATAAATGCTTCAATCTTAGTCTTTCTTCATCGGTTAGGTGTCACATGAAGAAATATGTTGCCATAATGACTTCAAATAAGAAGAAAAAGAGAATTTATGTTTGCGGCATGTTACAAACCACTATTTTGCATAATTTTCCTATTTTTACCAACTTTTTCTACAAAACTGCAGACTTATCTTGCTTATTTAAGTATTCAAGCTCAGAAAATGTGCAAATGTAGATGCTATTACACAAATATGAGTTTAAACATTGTTTTCCAGTGCGAAACCAGCACATGTGAAATTTTCCTAAAATTAGCAATGGTTTTAACATTATTACCTCCCTTTGTTTTCCATAATCTCAACCATAGCGGTTAAAAGATATATGCAAAATTATGTTCGATTTGTTACCGCAACACATTTGTGGAATACATGTATCAATTTTCGTATGATATACACAATTTTAAAATTTTGCGTTTTGCTATTAAGTTTTTTAATATATGCATAATAAAACAAAAAGCTTTTGTTATATTAAAATATAATGTTTAATGAATTAAATGCAACATTTCTGAACTGTATCCTGTGTTTTGTTTGTATTTCATAGTAATTCCAAAAATTCACACAATTCAAGGGAAACAACCAGAACAGAAATAATCAAAAAAATAGTGTTCCTATTCACAACATTTGACTCTATTTAGTAGAGAAGCACACAAGTTATATGTCAAATGTTTAAAATGATTATTGACACTATCAATCAGTCTTACAGATGTATATTCCCATATGATTACATAATACATGCACCAAATATTGATATTCATTCATTAAAATACCATTCAAAATTAGATCACTCCATAAGAAATCACAGCACAGTTATAAAAACAATCACGCTAGGAAAAACAAAGGTGTACTTTTCAAAAAAGGAGTATTTCCAAACTATAAAGTTTCTGCAGGCATGTGCCCTGTGTAGAGAAACAAGTTCAAGATTCTATTCCGTTGAATTCAGACCCTGACCTGGAAAGTGTCGTGCGATTGGGTGATTCTGTGGCTAACGATGTCTTGAATGCGTGTAATCGTTCTCCGGGGTCCACTCGTTCTCCCTATTAAACTGCGACCACATCAAACAGTACCACAGTCTGAAAATCAAAGTGCTACAATTGGAAACAGTGGGCAAATATATCTGACTATGAGAACATCATTGTAAACAAGACACAGCTTGAAAACATTTTCAAGTGCATAAGGAACCTTCATGAGCACATATTTTCCTTATGTTAATGCTTTCAGGCCCATAACTTAAGTGCTTGATGTTGACACAAAGTTTACTGTGGCATAAATGTGACACATGCATTTTTGATGACATGGCATGTTTATTTTCAAGATAATATAGTGCATGGTGAGCTTTAAGCCTTAGCCTTTTGCCGCGGAAACTACACCGCAGAACACCATAGACGCTTGGAGTGTACGCCCCCTTCCAGATGTGGCATTCACTTATTATTTCGTATTTATTATCAAATAAATGCTTCAATCTTAGTCTTTCTTCATCGGTTAGGTGTCACATGAAGAAATATGTTGCCATAATGACTTCAAATAAGAAGAAAAGAGAATTTATGTTTGCGGCATGTTACAAACCACTATTTTGCATAATTTTCCTATTTTTACCAACTTTTTCTACAAAACTGCAGACTTATCTTGCTTATTTAAGTATTCAAGCTCAGAAAATGTGCAAATGTAGATGCTATTACACAAATATGAGTTTAAACATTGTTTTCCAGTGCGAAACCAGCACATGTGAAATTTTCCTAAAATTAGCAATGGTTTTAACATTATTACCTCCCTTTGTTTTCCATAATCTCAACCATAGCGGTTAAAAGATATATGCAAAATTATGTTCGATTTGTTACCGCAACACATTGTGGAATACATGTATCAATTTTCGTATGATATACACAATTTTAAAATTTTGCGTTTTGCTATTAAGTTTTTTAATATATGCATAATAAAACAAAAAGCTTTTGTTATATTAAAATATAATGTTTAATGAATTAAATGCAACATTTCTGAACTGTATCCTGTGTTTTGTTTGTATTTCATAGTAATTCCAAAAATTCACACAATTCAAGGGAAACAACCAGAACAGAAATAATCAAAAAATAGTGTTCCTATTCACAACATTTGACTCTATTTAGTAGAGAAGCACACAAGTTATATGTCAAATGTTTAAAATGATTATTGACACTATCAATCAGTCTTACAGATGTATATTCCCATATGATTACATAATACATGCACCAAATATTGATATTCATTCATTAAAATACCATTCAAAATTAGATCACTCCATAAGAAATCACAGCACAGTTATAAAAACAATCACGCTAGGAAAAACAAAGGTGTACTTTTCAAAAAAGGAGTATTTCCAAACTATAAAGTTTCTGCAGGCATGTGCCCTGTGTAGAGAAACAAGTTCAAGATTCTATTCCGTTGAATTCAGACCCTGACCTGGAAAGTGTCGTGCGATTGGGTGATTCTGTGGCTAACGATGTCTTGAATGCGTGTAATCGTTCTCGGGGTCCACTCGTTCTCCCTATTAAACTGCGAACCACATCAAACAGTACCACAGTCTGAAAATCAAAGTGCTACAATTGGAAACAGTGGGCAAATATATCTGACTATGAGAACATCATTGTAAACAAGACACAGCTTGAAAACATTTTCAAGTGCATAAGGAACCTTCATGAGCACATATTTTCCTTATGTTAATGCTTTCAGGCCCATAACTTAAGTGCTTGATGTTGACACAAGTTTACTGTGGCATAAATGTGACACATGCATTTTTGATGACATGGCATGTTTATTTTCAAGATAATATAGTGCATGGTGAGCTTTAAGCCTTAGCCTTTTGCCGCGGGAAAACTACACCGCAGAACACCATAGACGCTTGGAGTGTACGCCCCCTTCCAGATGTGGCATTCACTTATTATTTCGTATTTATTATCAAATAAATGCTTCAATCTTAGTCTTTCTTCATCGGTTAGGTGTCACATGAAGAAATATGTTGCCATAATGACTTCAAATAAGAAGAAAAAGAGAATTTATGTTTGCGGCATGTTACAAACCACTATTTTGCATAATTTTCCTATTTTTACCAACTTTTCTACAAAACTGCAGACTTATCTTGCTTATTTAAGTATTCAAGCTCAGAAAATGTGCAAATGTAGATGCTATTACACAAATATGAGTTTAAACATTGTTTTCCAGTGCGAAACCAGCACATGTGAAATTTTCCTAAAATTAGCAATGGTTTTAACATTATTACTCCCTTTGTTTTCCATAATCTCAACCATAGCGGTTAAAAGATATATGCAAAATTATGTTCGATTTGTTACCGCAACACATTTGTGGAATACATGTATCAATTTTCGTATGATATACACAATTTTAAAATTTTGCGTTTTGCTATTAAGTTTTTTAATATATGCATAATAAAACAAAAAGCTTTTGTGTATATTAAAATATAATGTTAATGAATTAAATGCAACATTTCTGAACTGTATCCCTGTGTTTTGTTTGTATTTCATAGTTTAATTCACAAAAATTCACACAATATCAAAGTGGAAACAACCTAGAACAGAAATACATCAAAAAAATAGTGTTCCTATTCACAACATTTGACTCTATTTAGTAGAGAAGCACACAAGTTATATGTCAAATGTTTAAAATGATTATTGACACTATCAATCAGTCTTACAGATGTATATTCCCATATGATTACATAATACATGCACCAAATATTGATATTCATTCATTAAAATACCATTCAAAATTAGATCACTCCATAAGAAATCACAGCACAGTTATAAAAACAATCACGCTAGGAAAAACAAAGGTGTACTTTTCAAAAAAGGAGTATTTCCAAACTATAAAGTTTCTGCAGGCATGTGCCCTGTGTAGAGAAACAAGTTCAAGATTCTATTCCGTTGAATTCAGACCCCCTGACCTGGAAAGTGTCGTGCGATTGGGTGATTCTGTGGCTAACGATGTCTTGAATGCGTGTAATCGTTCTCGGGGTCCACTCGTTCTCCCTATTAAACTGCGACCACATCAAACAGTACCACAGTCTGAAAATCAAAGTGCTACAATTGGAAACAGTGGGCAAATATATCTGACTATGAGAACATCATTGTAAACAAGACACAGCTTGAAAACATTTTCAAGTGCATAAGGAACCTTCATGAGCACATATTTTCCTTTTGTTAATGCTTTCAGGCCCATAACTTAAGTGCTTGATGTTGACACAAAGTTTACTGTGGCATAAATGTGACACATGCATTTTTGATGACATGGCATGTTTATTTTCAAGATAATATAGTGCATGGTGAGCTTTAAGCCTTAGCCTTTTGCCGCGGAAACTACACCGCAGAACACCATAGACGCTTGGAGTGTACGCCCCCTTCCAGATGTGGCATTCACTTATTATTTCGTATTTATTATCAAATAAATGCTTCAATCTTAGTCTTTCTTCATCGGTTAGGTGTCACATGAAGAAATATGTTGCCATAATGACTTCAAATAAGAAGAAAAAGAGAATTTATGTTTGCGGCATGTTACAAACCACTATTTTGCATAATTTTCCTATTTTTACCAACTTTTTCTACAAAACTGCAGACTTATCTTGCTTATTTAAGTATTCAAGCTCAGAAAATGTGCAAATGTAGATGCTATTACACAAATATGAGTTTAAACATTGTTTTCCAGTGCGAAACCAGCACACGTGAAATTTTCCTAAAATTAGCAATGGTTTTAACATTATTACCTCCCTTTGTTTTCCATAATCTCAACCATAGCGGTTAAAAGATATATGCAAAATTATGTTCGATTTGTTACCGCAACACATTTGTGGAATACATGTATCAATTTTCGTATGATATACACAATTTTAAAATTTTGCGTTTTGCTATTAAGTTTTTTAATATATGCATAATAAAACAAAAAGCTTTTGTTATATTAAAATATAATGTTTAATGAATTAAATGCAACATTTCTGAACTGTATCCTGTGTTTTGTTTGTATTTCATAGTAATTCCAAAATTCACACAATTCAAGGGAAACAACCAGAACAGAAATAATCAAAAAAATAGTGTTCCTATTCACAACATTTGACTCTATTTAGTAGAGAAGCACACAAGTTATATGTCAAATGTTTAAAATGATTATTGACACTATCAATCAGTCTTACAGATGTATATTCCCATATGATTACATAATACATGCACCAAATATTGATATTCATTCATTAAAATACCATTCAAAATTAGATCACTCCATAAGAAATCACAGCACAGTTATAAAAACAATCACGCTAGGAAAAAACAAAGGTGTACTTTTCAAAAAAGGAGTATTTCCAAACTATAAAGTTTCTGCAGGCATGTGCCCTGTGTAGAGAAACAAGTTCAAGATTCTATTCCGTTGAATTCAGACCCTGACCTGGAAAGTGTCGTGCGATTGGGTGATTCTGTGGCTAACGATGTCTTGAATGCGTAATCGTTCTCGGGGTCCACTCGTTCTCCCTATTAAACTGCGACCACATCAAACAGTACCACAGTCTGAAAATCAAAGTGCTACAATTGGAAACAGTGGGCAAATATATCTGACTATGAGAACATCATTGTAAACAAGACACAGCTTGAAAACATTTTCAAGTGCATAAGGAACCTTCATGAGCACATATTTTCCTTTGTTAATGCTTTCAGGCCATAACTTAAGTGCTTGATGTTGACACAAAGTTTACTGTGGCATAAATGTGACACATGCATTTTTGATGACATGGCATGTTTATTTTCAAGATAATATAGTGCATGGTGAGCTTTAAGCCTTAGCCTTTTGCCGCGGAAACTACACCGCAGAACACCATAGACGCTTGGAGTGTACGCCCCTTCCAGATGTGGCATTCACTTATTATTCGTATTTATTATCAAATAAATGCTTCAATCTTAGTCTTTCTTCATCGGTTAGGTGTCACATGAAGAAATATGTTGCCATAATGACTTCAAATAAGAAGAAAAAGAGAATTTATGTTGCGGCATGTTACAAACCACTATTTGCATAATTTTCCTATTTTTACCAACTTTTCTACAAAACTGCAGACTTATCTTGCTTATTTAAGTATTCAAGCTCAGAAAATGTGCAAATGTAGATGCTATACACAAATATGAGTTTTAACATTGTTTCCAGTGCGAAACCACACATGTGAAATTTTCCTAAAATTAGCAATGGTTTTAACATTATACCTCCCTTTGTTTTCCATAATCTCACCATAGCGGTTAAAAAAGATATATGCAAAATTATGTTCGATTTGTTACACGCAACACATTTGTGGAATACATGTATCAATTTTCGTATGATATACACAATTTTAAAATTTGCGTTTT